>NW_027206021.1:0-210000 GCF_024711535.1 Dipodomys merriami
CCCTTACAATAACCCTAAACCTAAACTCACCCTAAACCTTACCCTAACCCTAACCCTCAACATAACCCTAACCGTCACGCTCATAGTAACCCTAAACCTTACCTTGACCCTCACCCTAAACATAACCCTCATCCTAACCCTATCACTCACCCTAACACTTACACTCACCCTAACACTAACCCTAATCCTAACCCTAACCCTAAAACTCACCCTCACCTTAACCGGAACCCTAACCCTAACACTAACAACAACCCTAACCCTAAACCAAACAAAAACCCTAACCCAACCCTAAACCTCACCTTAATCATTACCCTCACCCTAAACCTAACCCTCACCCTAACACTTACTCTCACCTTAACACTAACCTTAACCCGAACACTAAGCCTCACACTAAATCTAACAATCACCCTAACCCTAAACCTCACGCTAACACTAAGCCTAAACCTCAACCTAACCCTAGCCCTAAACCTAATACTCATCCTCACGGTAAACCTCACACTAAAGCTAACACTAATCCTCAATCTAACCCTCACCCTCACCCTAACTCTAACCCTAACCCTCGCCCTAAACCTAACTCTCACCCTTACCATGACCCTCACCCTCAGCCTAACCCTCACCTTACCCTTACAGTCACCCACAACCCAACCCTCACCCTAACCCTAACCTCACCCTAACACTAACTCTACCCCTAAACCTCACCCTAATGCTAACTCTAACCCTAACCCTAACACTAAACCTCACACTAACCCTAACCCTAAACCTCACCCTCAACCTCACGCTCAGCTTAAACCTAAGCCTAAGCCAAACCTTTACCCTAACCCTCAGCCTCACCCTAGCCCTCACCCTAACACAAATCCTAACTCTAACCCTAACCCTAACCCTCACCCTCACCGTAAACCTTACCCTAACCCTCACCCTAACACTAAATCTAATCTTAACCCTAAATCTCAACCTAACCCTAACCCTCAACCTCACCGTAACCCTTACCCTAACCCACACTCTAACCCTAAACTTAACTTGAATCCTTCTCTCACCCTAACCCTACCCTAACTCTCACCCTAACCCTAACATTAAACCTCACCCTCACCCTAAAACTCACCCTTGCCCTAACCTTAACCGTAACCCTAAAACTCACCCTAACCCTAACATTCACCCTCACCCTCAACCTCAACGTAACTCTAGCCCTAACCCTAACAATAACACTAACCCTAACCCTAACCCTCACCGTTTCCCTCAGCCTCACCCTCACTGCAAACTTAACCCTAACCATAGCACTAACAATAAACCTAACCCTAAGCCTAACCCTAACCCTAGCTCTAATTCTCTCCCCCACAGACACCCTCAGCCTAACCCTAAGCCTAAGCTTAACCCTTACCCTAAACCTCACTGTAACCCTAAACCTAACACTAACCCTAACCCTAAACCTAACCCTAAATCTAACCCTAAACCTAAACCTAATCCTCAGCCTCACCTGCACCCTAACCCAAACTCTAACCCTAACCCTCACCCTAACTCTAAGCCTAATCCTAACCCTAACCCTATGCCTCACAATCACCCTCACCCTAACCCTAATCCTAAACCTAAACCTATTCCTAACCTTAACCCTCACCCTAACCCTCACCCTAGCACTCACCCTAACCCTAACCCTAACCCTAAACCTCATCCTAAACCTGACACTAACCATAAGCCTAACCCTAACCCTAACCCGCACCCTAACCCTCACCCTCATGTTCGGCCTAAGCTTAAGCCTAAGCCTAACCCTAACCCTAAACCTCACCCTAACCCTAACACTCACCCTAACTCTAACACTTAATATAACCTTCACCCTAACCTTAACTCTAACCCTAAACCTACCCCTAACTATAACCCTAACTCTCACCCTAACCATAATCCTCAGCCTAACCCTAAACCTCACACTAACACTTACCCTCACCCTACCAGTAACCCTGACCCTAACAATAACCCTCACACTAACCCTAACCCTAAACTCACCCTAACCCTAACCCTAACACTAACCCTCAACCTAACCCTAACCCTAACGCTCAATGTAAACCTAACCCTAACCCTGACCCTCACCCTAATCATAAACCTCACCCTAACCCTAAACCTCACCCTAACACTTACCCTCACCCTAACACTAACCCTAATACTAATCCTAACCCTATCCCTAACACTCACCCTCACAGTAACCGTAACCCTAACCATAATCCTAACAAAAACCCTAATCCTAACCCTCAACCTAACCATTACCCTCACCCTAAACCTAACCCTCACCCTAACACTTACCCTCACCTTAACACTAACCGTAACCCGAACACTAAGCCTCACACTAACACAAACCATCACCCTAACCCTAAACCTCACCCTAACACTAACCCTAAAACTCAACCTAACCCTAGCACTAACCCTAACCCCAACACTAATCCTCACGGTAAAACTCAAACTAACCCTAACACTAATCCTCAATCTAACCCTCACCCTCACCCTAACACTAACATTAAAGCCCACATTATCCCTAACCCGAAACCTCACCTGCACCCTCACCTTCACCATAACCCTAACCCTAACCCTAAAAATAACACTAACACTAACCCTAACCATCAACCTAACCCCTATCCTCACCCCAACCCTCACCCTCAGCCTAACCCTAAGTCTAAGCCTAACCCTCACCCTAACCCTCACACTAACCCTCACCCTAACCCTAACACTAAACCTAACCCTAACCCTAAACCTCAACCTAACCCTCACCCTCACCCTCACCCTAACCTTAACACTACCCCAAAACGTAAACCTCACCCTAACACTCCCCCTAACCCTAACTCAAACCTAAACCTCATCCATACCCTACCCCTTACCCTTACCCTCACCCTAAACCTAACCCTAACCCTAAACCTCACCTTAACCCTAACCCTCACCCTCACCCTCAACCTAAACATAACTCTAACGCTAACCCTAACAATAACATTAAAACCTAACCCTAACCCTAACCATAACTCTCACCCTCAGCCTCAACCTCACGGCAAACTTAACCCTAACCATAGCACTAACGATAACCCTAAAACTAACCCTAACCCTAATCCTCACCCCCACCATCACCTTCAGCCTAACCCTAAGCCTAAACCTATCCCTAACACTAAGCCTCACCGTAACCCTGACCCTATCCCTAACCCTAACCCTAAACCTAACCCTACCACTAACCTTAAAACTCACCCTAACAATCACCCTAGCCCTCAGCCTAACCCTAACCCTAACCCTCACCCTCACCCTAGCCCTCACCCTAAACTTAATTCTAATGCTCACCCTCACCCTAACCCTAACCCTCATCCTCACCCTAAACCTCAAACTAACCCTAAACCGAATCTTCAATCTAAACCTCACCCTAAGCCTAACCCTAAACCTTAACCTAACCCTTAACTTTATCCTAACCCTCAACCTTCTCTTAAACCTCAACCTCAGCCTAAACCTCACCATTACACTTATCATCATAATTACCCTAAACCTCACCCTAACCCTAAATCTCATCCTTACAATCACCCTAACCTAAAACCTACACAGCACCCTAACACTAACCCTCACTCTCAACCTCATGCTCAGCCTAACCCTAAGCCTAAGCCTTACCCTAAACCTCATCCTAAGCCTAACCCTCACCCTCACCGTAAGCCTAACCCTCGTCCTAACCCTCACCCGAACCCTAATCCTAACCGTAAACCTTACCCTAAAACTAACCCTAACCCTCACCATCCCCCTAGCCCCCACCCTAAACCTAATCCTAACCATAATCCTCACCCTAAACCTAAACTTAACTGAACTATAACTCTCACCCTAACCCTAAACTTAACCCTCACCCTAACCCTATCCCTAACCCTCACACTCACCCTAACCCTAACCCTAATCCTAACCCTAACCCTAACACTAACCCTAACCCTAACCCTAAACCTAACCCTCCACTCACCTTAACCCTAACCCTAAGCCTAACCCTCACCCTAAACCTCACCCTCACCCTAAACCTCACCCTAATATTAATCCTAAACCTCAGCCTCACACTAACCCTAACCCTAAACCTCACCCTCATCCTCACCCTAACACTAAATCTAACCCTAAACCTCACACTCACCCTAACCCTAAATCTAACCCTACCCCGAAACCTCACCCTAACTCTAACCCTAAACCTCTCCCTAGCCCTCAGCCTAACCCTAACCATAAATCTAAACCTAACCCTAACCCTCACACTCAACCGCACCCTCACCCTCACAGTAACTCTAACCCTAACTCAAAACCTAAGCCTACAACTCACTCTAACACTAACGCTAGAACTAACCCTCACCCTCACCCTCACCTTAACTCTAACCCTAACCCTAAACCCCACCCTAACCCTAACTCTCACCAGCACCCTCACCCTCACTGTAACTTTAACCCTTACCCTAACAATAACACTAACCCTAACCCTAAACATCACCCTAACCCTAATCCTCAACCCCACCCTGACCCTCAGCCTAACCCTAAGACTAAGCCTAACTCTCCACCTAACCCACACACTCACGCTCACCCAAAGCCTAAACCTAAATGTAGCCCTATCCCTAAACCTCAACCTAAACCTCACCCTCACCCTAACTCTAACCCTAACGCTAAACCTCACCCTAACCCTACTCCAAACCCTAAATCTCACCCTAAACCTCACCCTCACCCTGACCCTAACCCTAACCCTAATCCTAAACCTCATTCTAACCCTAACCCTAACCCTCACCCTCAAACTTAACCACACTGTAATTCTAACTGTAACCCTAAAAATAACAGTAACCCTAACCCTCACCCTAACCCTAACCAAACCCTCACCCTCAGACTCACCATCACTGCAAACTTAACCCTAAACATAACACTAACAATAACCCTAACCCTAACCATAACCATAAACCTAATCCTCACCCCCACCTTCACCCTCAGCCTGACCCTAATTTAACCCTAACCCAAACCCTAAACCTCACCGTAACCCTAAACCTAACCCTAAACCTAACACAAACTGTAACCCTAAACCAAACCCTAAACCTAACACTAATCCTCAGCCTCCCCCTCCCCCTAACCCAAACCCTAACACTGACCCTCACCATAATCCTCATGCTAACCCTCCTCCTAACCATATATCTAAACCTAAACCTCACCCTCACACTAACACTAACCCTAACCCTAACCCTAAACCCCAATCTAATCCTAATACTAACCCTCACCCTCACCCTCACTGTAACTCTAACTCTAACCCTAACAATAACACTAACCCTAACCGTAACCCTAATCCTAACCCTAATCCTCAGCCTTACCCTCACCCTAACCCTAACCATAACCATAACGGTCACCCGAAACCTAAGCCAAACCCTAACCCTAACCCTCACACTCACACTCACCCTAACCCTAATCCTAAACCTAACACTATATCTAACCCTAACCCTCAACCAAAGCCTCACCGTAGCCTTCACCCTAAACCTAATCCTAACGATAAACATCATCCTAACACTCACCCTAACCCTAAACCTAACCTTCACCCTAACCCTAACCCTAACCCTCATCCACATGCTCATCCTAAGCCTAAGCCTAACACTAACCAAACCATAAAACTAGCCCTAAACCTAATCCTCATCCTAACCCTCACCGTAACCCTAAGTCTAACCCTAAATTTCACCCTCACCCTAAACCTAACTCTACCCTAACCCAAGCCCTAAACCACACAGTAACACTAACACTAACCCTCACCCTCAACCTCAATGCAACCCAAATCCTAACCCTAACCCTAACAGTAACCCTAACACTAATCCTAACCCTCACCCTTACCATAACCCTCATCCTCACACAAACCCTCAACCTAACAGTTACACTCACCCTAACACTAACCCTAATCCTAACACAAACACTCACTCTAACATTAACCATCACCCTAACCCTAAACCTCACCCTAATCCTAAACCTAACCCTCACCCTAACCCTAACCCTCATCCTCACCCTAAACCGCACACTAAACGAACACTAATCCTCAATCTACCCTTTACTCTCACCCTACCCCTAACCCTAACACTCACCCTAACCCTAACCCTCACCCTAACCCTAACTCTACCCCTAAACCTCACCCTCACCTTAACCTTACCTCTAACACTAACCATAACACTAAAAACCTCACCCTAAACTTAACCCTAAACCTCAGACTCAACCTCACCGCAAATCTAATACTAAACCTACCAATAACACTAACCCTCGACCTAACCCTAACCCTTACCCTCACCCACATACTGGGCCTAAGCCTAAACCAAAGCCTAAGCCTAAACCTAACCCTAACCCTCACCCTAACCCTAACCCTAACACTAACCTTAACTCTAACCCTAAACCTCACCCTCGTCCTAACCCTAACTCTAACCCTAACCCTAACACTATAAACCTCACCCTAAGCTTAACCCTAACCCTCACCCTCACAGTAACCATAACCCTAACACTAACCCTAAAAATAACCCTAACCCTAACCCTAATCCTAAACCTCACCCTCACCCTAACCCTAATCCTAACCCTAACCCTCACCCTAACCCTAACCCTCCCTCTTCCGTAATCCTAACCCTCACCCTAAACCCTAATCCTAACCCTAACCCTCATCATAACCCTCCCCATAACCCTTACCCTATCCCTCACCCTAACACTAACCCTCACCCTCACCATCACCCTCAGCCTAACCCTAAGCCTAACCCTAAACCTAAACCTAACCCTCACCCTCACCCTAACCCTAACACTAACCCTAACCGTAACCATCACCGTAACCCTCCCCCTAACCCTATATCTAACCCTAAACCTCACCCTAACCCTAATGCTAACCCTCACCCGCACCCACAACCTCACTATAACTCTAACCCTAAACCTAACAACAGCACTAACCCTAACCCTAATCATCACCCTAACTTTAATCCTTACCCCCACCCTCACCCTCAGCCTAAACCTAAGCCTAAGCCTATCCCTCACCCTAACCCTCACACTCACCATCCCCCTAACACTAATCCTAAAACTACCCCTATCCTTAAACCTCAACCTATACCTCACCCTCACCCTTATCCTAACACTAAACCTAGCCCTCAATTTCACCCTAAACATCTCCCCTCAATCTAACTCTAACCCTAAACCTCACCCTAACCCTAACCATAACCCTAACCCTAAACTTCAACCTAAACCTAAACCTCACCCTCACCCTCAACCTCACCTTAACTGTAACCCTAACCCTAACAATAACACTAATCCTAACCCTAAACTTAACCTTAACACTAAATATAACACTAAAACTAACCCTAAACCTAACCCTAAACCTAAACCTCAACCTAACCCTACTCCTCAGCCTCACCATCACCCTAACCAAACCCTAAACCTAACCCTCACCTTAACACTAAGCCTAACCCTAATGCTAACCCTAACCCTCACTCTAACCCTCACCCTAACCCTAATCCTAAATCTAACACTATCGTTAACCCGAATAATCATCCTAACCCTAAAACTTGCCCTCACCCTAACTCTAATCCTAACCCTAAAAATCATCCTAAACCTCACCCGAACCCTAACCTTAACCCTCACCCTAAACCTCACCCTAACCCTCACACACATGCTGGGCCTAAGCCTAAACCAAAGCTGAAGCCTAACCCTGACCCTAAACTTCACCCTAACCCTAACCCTAACACTAAACCTAACTCTAACCCTAAACCTCACCCTTACCCTAACCCTAACACTAACCCTAACCATAACCCTCACCCTAACCCTAACCTCACCCTAACACTAATCCTAATCCTCCCTCTCACCCTAGTCCTCACCCTAACCCTAACCCTCATCCTCACCCTAAACCTCACCCTAACCCTAAACTTAACCTGAACACGGACTCTCACCCTAATCCTAACCCTAACCCTAACCCTCACCCTTACCATAACCTTCACCCTAGGCCTAACCCTCATCTTTACCCTTACCGTCACCCCACCTTAACCCTCACCCTAACCCTAACCCTCACCCTAACCATAAACCTAACCCTAACTCTAACCCTAAACCTCACCCTAACCCTGACCCTAACCCTAACACTAACACTAAAAACCTCACCATAAACTTAACCCTGACCGTCACCCTCACCGTAACCCTAACCATAACCCTAACAATAACCCTAACCCTAAACTTAATCCTAACCCTCACCCTCACCCTAACCCTAATTCTAACCCTAACCCTCACCCTATCCCAAACCCTCACCCTTCCGTATCGATTACCCTCACCCTAACCCTAAGCCTAACCCTCACCCACATGCGGGGCCTAAGCCTAAACCAAAGACTAAGCCTAACCCTAAACCGAACTCTCATGCTAACCCTAACTCTAACACTAACCCTAACTCTAACCCTAAACCTCACCCTTACCCTAAGCCTAACTCTAACCTGAACCCTAAACATAAACCTCATCCTATCCCTAACCCTAACAATAACCCTAACCCTAACCTTAAACCTACCCTAACCCTAAACCTAACCCTAACAATAAACCTAAACCTAACCCTATCTTTAACCCTAACCATACCCCTCACTAACCCTAACCTCACCCTAACACTAAACCTAGTCCTCACCCTCACCCTAGCACTCACCCTAACCCTAACTCTCATCCTCACCCTAACCGTTACCCTCACCCTTACCATAACCCTCACCCTAGGCCTAATCCTCATCTTTACCCTTACCATCACCCCCACCTTAACCCTCACCGTAACCCTAACCCTCATGTTGACCCTCACCGTAACCCTAACTCTACCCCTAAACATCACCCTCACCCTAACCCTAACTCTAACCCTAACCCTAACACTAAAAACCTCACCCTAAACTTAACCCTAACCCTCACCCTCACCGTAACCATAACCCTAACCCTAACCCTAACTATAACCCTAACCCTAACCCTAAGCCTAACCCTAACCCTAACCCTCACCCTTCCGTAAGCGTAACCCTCACCCTAAACCTAATCCTAAACCTAACCCTCATCATAACCCTCCCCATAACCCCAATCCTAACCCTCACCCTAACTCTAACCCGCACCCTCACCCTCACCCTCACTGTAAGTCTAACCCTACCCCTAACAATAACACTAATCCTAAACCTAAATTAACACTAACCCTAATCCTAACACTCACCCTCACCCTACACCTAATTCTTAACCCTCAACCTCACCATAACCCTAACCTTAACTTCATGGTAACACTAACTCTCAACCTAACACTCACTCTAACCCTAACCCTAACACTAAACCTCACCCAAACCCTAACCCTAAAAATCACCATCACTCTAGCCCACAACCTAACACTAATCATAACCCTAATCCTCATCCTAACCCTCATACTAACCCTAACCCTCACCCTCACCCTAACCCTAACTCTAAATCTCAAACTAACCCTAACCCTAAACTTAACCCAAACCCTATATTTCTCCCTAAACCTAACCCTAACCCTCACCCTAACCCTAACCTTCACCCTCACCCTCATCCTCAGCCTAAACCTAAGTCTAACCCTAACCCGAACCCTAAACCTCACACTCAGCCTAACCCTTACCCTAATCCTAATCCTAACTGTAACACGAACCCTAAACCTCAACCTAACCCTCACTCTAACCTTAACCCTAAAACTAACCCTAACCCTAACCCTCGACCTAACCTTCCAACTAACCCTAACCTTCACCCTCTCCCTAACACTCACGCTAACCTTAACACTCATCCTCACCCTAACCATCACCCTTATGGTAAAACTCACCCTCAGCCTAAACTTCACATTTATCCTCAACATCACCCCCTCCCTAACCCTCACACTAACCCTAACCCTCACCCTAACACTAACTCTACCCCTAAACCTCACCCTCATCCTAACCCTAATCATAACACTAACCCTAAACCTCGCCCTAACCCTAACCCTAACCCTCACCCTCACCTTCACCCTCACCATAACCCTAAATCTAACACTCACCCTCACCCTAACCCTCACCCTCAGACTCACCCTAAATCTAACTCTAACCGTAACACTCATCCTAACCCTCACCCTAACCCTAACCCTTACCCTCACATGCACCCTAACCCTAACCCTAACACTCAACCTAACGCTAACCCTCGCCCTCACCATAACCCTTACCCCAACCCTCACCCTAACCCTAAACTTAACCCGAACCCTAACCCTCACCCTAACCCTAACCCTCAACCTCAAACTCACCCTCAGCCTAATCCTAAGCCTAACCCTAAACCTAACCCTAACACACAGGTTCACCCTCACCCTAAACCTAATCCTAACCCTAAATCTAACCCTCACCCTCACCCTAACCCTAAAACTAACGCTAACCATAACCCTCACCCTAACCACCCCCCTAACCCTATATCTAAACTTAAACCTCACCCTCACCCAAACCCTAACCCTAACCCTAACCCTAAACCCCACCCTAATTTTAACCCTAAATCTCACCCTCATCCTCACTCTCAGCCTAACCCTAAGCCTAAGCCTAACCCTTACACCCTAACCCTTACACTCACCCACACCCTGACCCTAATCCTAACCCTAAACCTATCCCTAAACCACATCCTAACCCTGCCACTCTCCCTAACACTAACACTAACCCTAACCCAAAACTTCACCCTAAACCTTCCCCTAAAACTAACTCTAACCCTAAACCTCACACTCACCCTAACCCTAACCCTAAACCTAACCCCAAATCTCACCCTAAAACTCATCCTAACCCTAACTCTCACACTCACCCTCAAGCTCACCGTAACTCTAAACCTAACCCTAACAATAACACTAACCCTAACCATAACCCAATGTCTAACCATAACACTCAACCTCAAACTCAACCTTATTGCAAAATTAACCCTCACCATAACACTAACAATAACCAGAACCGTAAACCTAACCCTAATCCTCACCACCACCCTCAACCTCAACCAAAACCTAACGCTAAACCTAACCCTAACACTAAACCTAACCCTAAAACTAACCCTAACCCTAACCCTAAACCAAACCCTAATCCTCAGCCTCAACCTCACCCTAACCCAAAACCTAACCCTAACCCTCACCCTAACCCTAAGCCTAATCCTAACCCTAAACCTAAACCTAACCCTCACACTCACCTTCACCCTAATCCTAATCCTAAACCTAACCCTATCCATAACCCTAACCCTAACCCTAACCCTTACCCTAGCCCTAACCCTAACCCTAATCCTAACCCTAAACCTCATCCTAAACCTCACGCTAAACCTAACCCTAACCCTTACCCTAGCCCTCACTCTAACCCTAACACTAACCCTAACTCTAACCTTAAACCTCACTCTCACCCTAACCCTAATTGTAACACTAACCCTAAACCTAAACCTCATCCTAACCCCAACCCTAATCCTCACCCTCAACGTAACCTTAACCCTAACCCTAACCCTAAAAATAAACCTAACTCTAACCCTCACCCTAAACAGAACCCTCACCCTAACCCAAACCCTCACCCTAACACTTACCGTAACCCTAACACTAACTTTAACCCTAACCCTAACCCTCACAATAACACTAAACCTAACCCTAAACCTCAACCTAAACCTCAACCTCACACTAACCCTAACACTAGCCCTAAACCTAAACCCCACCCTAACCCTAACTCTAACCCTCACCGCCAACCTCACCCTCACAGTAACTCTAATTCTAACCCTAACAATAACCCTAACCCTAACCATTACTATCCCCCTAACCCTAATCGTCACCCCCACCCTCACCCTCAGCCTAACCCTCACCCTAAGCCTAACCATCACCCTAACCATCACACTCACCCTCACACGATACCTAATCCTAAAACTAACCATATCCCTAAAACTCAACCTAACCCTCATCCTCACCCAAACCCTAAACCTAAACCTGACTCTAACCCTCCCCCTAACCCTAACTCTACAACTAAACCTCACCCTCACGCTAACTCTAACCCTAACCCTAACCCTAAACCTCACCCTAAACCTCACCCTAAACCTAACCCTCACCCTCACCCTCAACCTAACCTTAACTCTAACCCTAACCCTAACAATAACTTTAACCCTAACACCCACCCTAACCCTAACCCTCACCCTCACCCTCAACTTAACCTTAACTCTAACCCTAACCCTAACCCTAACCCTAATCCTAACCCTAACCCTCATCCTAACCCTTACCCTAACACTAACCCTAACCCTTTCCCTCACCCTCACACTCACCCTAAACCAAACCCTTACCCGAAACCTCAACCTAACCCTAACCCTCACCCTCACTGTGACCCTTACCCAATACTCATTTTAAACCTAAACATAACCGGAACCCTACCTCTCACCCTAAGACTAAGCCTAACCCTCACCCTAACAATAACCCTCACCCTCACCATCACCCTAAGCCTAACCCTAAGCATAAGCCTAACCCTAACCCTAAAAGTCACACTTACCCTAACCCTAAACCTCATCCTAATCCTAACCCTAACCCTAAACCTCACCCTCACCCTAACCCTCACCTTAAGCCTAACTCTAACATTAATCCTAACCCTAACCCTAACCATAAACTTCACCCTAACACTAACCCTAACCCTCATCCTCAACTTAGGCCTTACCCTAACCCTAACCCTCATCCTCACCCTAAACCTCACACGAACCCTAACACTAATCCTCAATCTAACCCTCACCCTCACACTCAGCCTAATCCTATCCCTCCCCCTAACACTAACGCTAACCCATTCAATAACCCTCAAACTCAGCCTAACCCTCACCTTTACCTTACCATCACTCCCACCTTAACCGTCACCCTAAGCCTAACACTCACCCTAACCCTAACTCTACCCCTAAACCTCACCCTCAACCGAATACTAACTCTAACCGTAACCCTAACAATAAATCTCACCTTAACCCTAATTCTCACCCTCAACCTTATTCTCAGCCTAACCCTAAGCCTAAGCCTAACACTTACCCTAACCCTCACCCTCACCCAAGCCCTCACCTTAACCCTAATCCTAACCCTAACTCTCATCCTAACCCTCACCCTAAGCCTAAACCTAACAATCACCCTAAACCTAATCCACACTCCCACACTCACTCTCAGCCTTACCCTAAGCCTAAGCCTAATCCTAAGCCTAACCCTCACACTAACCCTCAGCCTAACCCTAATCCTAACACTAATCCTAACCCTAACCCTTAACCTCAACCTAACCCTCACCCTAATCTTAACCATAAAACTAACCCTAACATTAACCCCCACCTAAACCTCCAACTAACCCTAAATCTAAAACTAAACCTCACCCTCACCCTAACACTAATCCTAAGCCTAATCCTGAACCTGACAATAACCCTAACCCTAATCCTAACCCTCCCCTCACCCTCACCATAACTATAAACCAAACCCTAAAAATAACACTAATCCTAACCCTAAACCTAACCCTACTCCTAATCCTAACCCTAATTGTAACAGTCACCCTCACCCTAACACTAATCCTAACCCTAACCCTCAACCTAATCCTAACGCTCACACTCACCGAAACCCTAACCCTCAACCTATCCCGAACCCGAACCCTAACCCTAACTCTAAACCTTACCCTAACACTAACCCTAACCCTCATCCTCACCCTAGCCCTCAGCCTAACCCTAATCCTAACCCTAATCCTCACCCTAACCCTAAACTAAACTGAAACCTAACTCTCACCCTAACCCTAATGCTAACCCTCACCCTAACCCTCACCCTCAACCTCACCCTAACCCTAACTTTAACACTAAACCTCACACTCACCCTAAACCTAACCCTAACCCTAACCCTAAACCAAACCCTAACCCTAACCCTTAAACTCACCCTCACCCCATCCCTCACCCTAACCCTGACCCTAACCCTAAACCTAACCCTAACCCTCACATTCACCCGTACCCTAACCCTCACAGTAACTCTAACCCTAACCCAAACCCTAACCCTAACCCTCACACTAACCCTAACCCTCACCCTCACCCTAACCATAATCCTAACACTAAAACACACCCTAACCCTAAATCTAAGTCTCACCCGCACCCTCACTCTCACCTTAACTCTAACCAATACCCTAACAATAACACTAAACGTAAACCTAACAATCACCCTAACCCTCATCCGCACCCCCACCCTCACCCTCAGCCTAACCCTAAGCTTAAGCCTAACCCTCAACCTAACCCTCACATTCAAGCTCAACCTAATGCTAAACCTAAACTTAACCCTATCCCTAATCCTCAACCTAAACCTCACACTCAGCCTAACCCTAACACTAACCCTAACCCTAAACCTCACCCTAACCCTCCCCCAAACACTAACTCTAACCCTAAACCTCACCCTCACCCTAACCCTAAACCTAACCCTAATCCTAAACCTCACCCTAACCCTAACCCAAACCCTCACTCTCAACCTCACAGTAATTCTTACCCCAACACTAACAATAACAGTAACCCTAACCCTAACCATAATCCTAACCATAAACCTCACCCTCAGCCTCACCCTCACTGCAAACTTAACCCTAACCACAACACTAACAATAACCTTAACCCTAACCATAACCCTATTCCTCACCCCCACCCTCACCCTCAGCCTAACCCTAACTTAACGCTAACCCTAAACCTAACCCTCACTGCAACCCTAACCCTAACCCTAAACCTAACAGAAACCCTAACCCTAAACCAAACCTTAAACCTAACACTAATCCTCAGCCTCACCCTCACCCTAAGCCAAACACTAACCCTAACCTTCACAATAACCCTAAGCCTAACCCAAACCTAACCCTCACACTCACACTCACCCTAACCCAAATCCTAAACCTAACCCTATCCTAAACCTAACCCTCACCCTAACCCTCACCCTAGCCCTCACCCCAAACCTAATCCTAACCCTAAACCTAAACCTAACCCTCAGCTTAACCCTAACCCTAAACCTCACCCTAACCCGTACCCTAACCCTCCTCCTCATGCTCGGCCCAAGCCTAAGCCTAAGCCTAACCCTAACGCTCACCCTATCCCTAACCCTAACACTAATGCTAACTCTAACCCTAAACCTCACCCTCACCCTAACCCTAATTCTAACCCTTACCTGAAATCTAAACCTCATCCTAACCCTAAAAATAACCCACACCCTCACCCTCACCGTAACCATATAACCCTAACCCTAACCCTAACAATAACCCTAACCCTTACCCTAAACCTCACCCTAACCATAACCCTCACCCTAACCCTAACCCTCATCCAAATACTTACACTCACACTAACACTAAACCTAATGCTAACACTAATGCTCACACTAACCCTAACAATCACCCTAACCCTAAACCCCATCCTAACACTAAACTTAACCCTCAACCTCACCCTAGCACTCAACCTAACCCTAACACTCATCCTCACCATAAACCTCACACTAACCCTAACACTAAATCTCAATCTAACCCTCTGCCTCACCCTAACTCTAAACCTAACCCTCACCCTAAACCTAAACCTCACCTTTACCGTAACGCTCACCCTCAGCCTAACCCTCATCTTTACCCCTACCGTCACCCCCACCCTCACCCTCACCCTAACCCTAACCCTCACCCTAACCCTCACCTTAACCCTAATCCTACCACTAAACCGCAACTTCACCCTAACCCTAACTCTAACACTAACCCTAACGCTAAACTTCACCCTAACACTAACCCTAACTCTCACCCTCACTGTAACCGTAATCCTAAACCTAAAAATTACTCTAACCCTAACCCTAACCCTCACCCTAACCATAAGCCTCACCCTCACCCTAACAGTTACCCTCAACGTAACACTAACCCTAACCCTAACACTAACCCTCACACTAACCCTAATCCTCACCCTAATCCTAAACCTCACCCTAACCCTAAACCTAACTCTAACCCTAACCCTCATCCAAGCCCTCACCTTAACCAGATGTCTAATCCTCACCCTCACCCTAACCCTAACCCTCACCCTCACCCTAAACCTCACACTAGCCCTAACCCTAAACCTAAACCTCAATCTAACACTCACCCTAACCCTAACCCTAACCCTAACACTCAACTTTATCTTAACCCTCACCCTCAGCCTAAACCTCAACTTTACACTTACCATCATCCTCACCCTAACCCTAAACCTCATCCTAACCCTCACCCTAACCATAAACCTAACCATCACCTTAAACCTAAAACTTACCCTCAACCTCACGCTCAGCTTAACTGTAAGCCTAAGCCTAACCCTTACCCTAACCCTCACCCAAGTCCTCTCCCTAACCCTAATCCTAAACCTAACCCTCATCCCAACCCTCACCTTAACCATAACCATAACCATCACCCTAACCCTAATCCTCACCCCCACCCTCACCCTCAGCCTAACCCTAAGCCTAAGCCTAACCCTAACCCTAACCCTCACACTCACCCTCACCCTACCCCTAATCTTCACCCCACCCTCACCCTCAGCCTAACCCAAAACCTCAAGCTAAAAATCACCCTCAACTTAACCCTCACACTCACCCTCACCCTAACTCTAATCCTAACCCTAACCCTAAAAATAACCCTAAACCTCAAGCTAACACTCACCCTAACCTTAACCCTAACACTAAACTTAACCCTACCCCTCGACCTAACCCTAAATGTAACCCTAAAACTCACCCTAACCCTAACCCAAATGCTTACCCTAACCCTTACCCTAACCCTAACCCTCACACTCACCGTAACCCTAACCCTCATCCTAACACTAACCCTAACCCTAAACCTCACCAAAACACTAACCCTAACCCTCACCTTCACCCTAGCCCTCACCCTAAACCTAATCCTAACCCTAATCCTCATCCTAACCATCACCTTAAACCTAACGCTAACCCAAAACTTAACTTGAACCCTATCTTTCACCCTAACACTACCCATAACTCTCACCTTAACCCTAACCCCTAACACTAACCTCACGCTCAACCTAACCCTCAGCCTACACCTAAGCTTAACTCTAAACCTAAACCTCACACTCACCCTAATCCTCATCCTAACCTTAATCCTAACCCTAACCTCAAGCTAACCCTCACCCTAAACTTAACCCTAACACTTACCATAACCCTCAACGCCACCCTAGCCTTCAACCTAACCCTCACCCTAACCCTAATCCTAACCCTTACCCTAAATCTAACCATAAACCTCACACTCACCCTAACCCTTACCCTAACCCGAACCCTAAACCTCACCCTAAACCTAACACTAAATATAACTCCCACCCTCAGCCTCGCCCTCACCACAAACTTAGCCCTAACCATAACACTAACAATAACCCTAACCCAAACCCTAAACCTCACCCTAACCATAACACTAACTCTAACCCAAAAACTCTCCCTAACCCTGCCCCTAAACCTAACTCTAACACAAAACCTCACACTCACCCTAACACTAACCCTAACCGTAATCCAAAACCTCACCCTAAACCTCAGCCTAACCCTAACCCTAACACTCACCCTAATCCTAAGCCTAACCCTAACCCTCAAACTAAGCCTAACCTTCAAACTCAACGTAATCCTAACCCTAAATCACACCCAAACCCTAAACTCGAACCCTAACTCTCACTCTAACCCTACACATAACCCTTACCCTAACCCTAATCCTC
Organism: Dipodomys merriami; assembly: GCF_024711535.1. Lineage (NCBI taxonomy): Eukaryota > Metazoa > Chordata > Mammalia > Rodentia > Heteromyidae > Dipodomys > Dipodomys merriami. Next base: position 17,614 of record NW_027206021.1, read on the forward strand.
ACTCTCACCCTCACCCTAATCGTAAGCCTAACCCTAACCCTCAACCTAACCCTAACACTCACGCTCACCGTGACACTAACCCTTACACTCACCCTAACCCTTACCCTAATCCTATTCCTAACACCAAGGCTAACACTCACCCTCACCCTAACCCTCACCGAAACCCTAAATCTAACACTAACACTAACCCTAACCTTCACCCTCAACCTCACCCTAACCCTATCTCTAATCTTAAACCTCACCCTCACCCTTACCCTAACCCTAAACCTAAACCTAAACGTCACCCTAACACTAACCCTAAACCTCACCCTCACCCTAGCCCTCATTCTAAGACTAATCCTAACCCTAAACCTCATCCTACTCCTCACACTAACATTAATCTTAACTCACACTTTAACCCTTACCCTAAACCTCACTCTAACCCTAAACTTAACCAGAACCCTAACTCTCACCCTAACCCTAACCCTCACCCTAACAATAACCCTCACCCTCACCATCACCCTCAGACTAAACCTAAGCCTAACCCTAACCCTAACCCTAAACCTCACACTCACACTAACCCTAATCCAAATCCTAATCCTAACAATAATCCTAACACTCACCCTTACCCTAACCCTAATCATAAATCTAACCCTCAACCTACCCCTAAACCTCACCCTCACCGCAATGCTAACCCTCATCCTAACCCTCACCCAAACCCTAACCCTAACCGTAAACCTTACCCTAAAACTAACCTTCACCCTCACCATCACCCTAGCCCCAAACCTAAACCTAATCCTAACCCTAATCCTCACCCTAACCCTAAACTTATCAGAACCCTAACTCTCACCCTAACCCTAACCCTAACCCTCACCCTAAACCTAACCCTAACCCTATCCCTCACACTCACCCAAACCCTAACACTAATCCTAACCCTAACCCTAAACCTCCCCCTCCCCCTAACCTCACCCTAACCCTAACCTAACCATAACACTAACACTAACCCTAATCCTCACCCTCAGACTCACCCTAACCCTAAATCTAACCCTAAACCTCACATCACCCTAACCCTAAATCTAACCACAAACCTAACCCTAAACATCTCCCTAGCCCTCACCCTAATCCTAACCCTAAAACTAACCCTAACCCTCACACTCAACCGCACCCTCACCCTCACAGTAACTCTAACCCTAACTCATACCCTAACCCTAAACCCAACACTAACCCTAAACCTAACTCTCACCAGCACCCTCACCCTCACTGTAACTCTAACCCTTACCCTAACAATAACACTAACCCTAACCCTAACCATCTCCCTGACCCTTAGCCTAAACCTAAGCCTAAGTCTAACCCTCAACTTAACCCACACACTCACGCTCACCCTAAACCTAACACTAACCCTAACCCTAAACCTCACTCTATCCCTCCCCCAAACCCTAACTCTAACCCTAAACCTCACCCTCACCCTAACCCTAACCCTAATCCTAAACCTCATTCTAACCCTAACCCTCACCCTCACCCTCAACTTCACTGTAATTCTAACCTTAAACCGAAAAATAAGAGTAACCCTAACATTCACCCTAACCCTAATCATAACCCTCAACCTCAGCCTCAACCTCACTGCAAACTTAACCCTAACCATAACACTAACAATAACCCTAACCCTAACCCTAACACTAACCCTCAACCTAACCCTCCCCCTAAACCTAACTCTAACCCTAAACCTCACACTCACCCTAACCCTAATCCAAACACTAACCCTCAACCTAACCCTAACCCTAACCCTAAACCTAAACCTCACCATAACACTAACCCTATCTCTCACCCTCACCCTAGCACTCAACCTAACCCTAATACAAATTCTAAACCTCATCCTAACCCTCACCCTAACAATAACCCTAACCCTCACCCTAACAATAATCCGCACCCTCACCATCACCCTCAGCCTAAAACTTAGCCTAACCCTAATCCTAACCCTAAACCTCACACTCACCCTAACACTAACACTAATCCAATTCCTAACCCTCACCCTCACACTCACCATAACTCTAACCCTAACTCTAACAATAACAATAATCCCAAACCTAAACCAAACCCTAACACTAATCCTAACCCTAATCCTAACACTCACCCTCACCCTAACCCTAATCCTAACCCTAACCCTCACCCGAACCCTAACCCAAACCATAAACCTTACACTAAAACTAACCCTAACTCTCACCCTAACGCTAATCCTAACCCTAATCCTCACCCTAACCCTAAACTTAACCTAAAGCTAACTCTCACACTAAACCTAAACCTAACCCTCAACCTAACCCTAACCCTCACCCTCACCCTCACCCTCACCCTAAGCCTAACACTAACCCTAACCCTAACCCTCACACTCACCCTAACCCTAACCCTAATCCTAATCCTAAACCTAACCCTAAACCTCAAACTAACCCTAACACTATCCCTAACCCTAACCCTCACCCTCAGCCTTATCCTAACCCTAACTCTAACACTAAACCTCACACTAAACCTAACCCTAACACAAACTCTAAACCCTAAACCTCAACCTCACCCTAGCCCTTACACTAACACTAAACCTAACCCTGACCCTCATCCTCACACTCCCCCTAAACCTAACACTAACCCTCAACCTAACCCTAACCCTCACTCTCAAACTCACCCTCAGCCTAACCTTAAGCTTAAGCCTAAACCTAACCCTAACAAACACACTGACACTCACCCTAACCCCAATCCTATCCCTAATCTTAACCCTAACTCTGACCCCAAACCTAACCCTCACCCTCACCCTGACCCTAATCCTAACCCTAATCCTCACCCTAACCCTAACCTAACACTAACCCTAACCCTCACCCTCAACCTAACCCTCCCCCTAACCCTAATTCTAACCCTAAATATCACACTCACCGTAACCCTAATCCAAACTCTAACCCTCAACCTAACCCTAACCTAACCCTAAACCTAAACCTCACCCTAACACTAACCATAACTCTCACCCTCACCCTAGCCCTCAACCTAACCCTAATCCTAACTCTAAGCCTCATCCTAACCCTCACCCTAACCCTAACTCTGAAACTCACACTAACCCTAAACCTAACCCTAACCCTCAACCTAACCCTGACCCTCACGCTCAACTTAAGCCTACCCTAACACTCAACCTAACCCTAAACTTAACCTGAACCCTAACTCTCACCCTAACACTAACCCTAAACCTCACCCTCACCCTCACACTCACCCGCACCCTCACCCTCACAGTAACTCTAACCCTATCCAAAACCCTAACCCTAAACCTCACCCTAACCCTAACCCTAAAACTCACCCTCAACCTAGCCCTCACCCTATCCCTAATCCTAACCCTAACCCTCATCCTAACCCTCCCCATAACCCTAAAACTAACCCTCACCCTAACCCTAACCCTCATTCCCACCCTCACCCTCGGCATAATCCTAAGCCTAATCCTAAGACTAACCCTAAAGCTAACCCTAACCCTCACACTCACCTGCACCCTCACCCTCACAGTAACTCTAAGCCTAACCCAAACCCTAACCCTAAACCTCACTCTAACCCTAACCCTAACCCTAATCGAAAACCTCATCCTAAACCTCACCTTTACCCTAATCCTACCACTCACCCTAATCCTCATCCTAACCCTAACCCTAACCCTAATCCTAGCCCTAACTCTAACACTAACCCTCAACCTAACCCTCAACCTAACCCTTACCCTAACCTTAACCCTAAAACTAACCCTAAATCTAACCCTCGACCTAACCCTCCAACTAACCCTAAACCTAACCCTAAACCTTACCATCACGCTAACCCTAATCCTACCCCTAAACCTAAACCTCACCCTAACCCTAAACCTAACCCTCACCCTCACCCTCAAACTCACCATAATTCTAACCCTAACCCTAACAATAATACTAATCCTAACCCTAAACCTAATCCTAACCCTAACCCTAATGCTAACACTCACCCTCACCCTAACCCTAACACTCACCCTCACCGTAACCCTAACCGTCAACATAACCCTCACCCTAAACCTAACCCTAACCTTAAACCTTTCCCTAATACTAACCCTAATCTTCACCCTCACCCTAGCCCTCAACCTAACCCTAATCGTAACCCTAATCCTCATCCTAACCCTCATCCTAACCCTAAATCTAACCCTCACCCTAAACCTAGCCCTAACCCTCAGCCTAACCCGAAACTTAACCTGAATCCTAATTCTCAAGCTAACCCTAAACCTAACCCTCAACCTAAAGCTAATCCTCACCCTGACCCTCTCCCTCAACCGAACCCTAAGCCTAATCCTGACCCTAACCCTCATCCTAACCCTCCCCCTAACCCTTACCCAAACAATCACCCTAACCCTAACACTCACCATCAACCTCACCCTCACCCTAACCCTAAGCCTAATCCTACCACACACTCACCCTCACCCTAACCCTAATCCTAAACCTTACCCTCACCCTCAACCTCATCCTCAGTGTAACCCTAACCCTTATCCACTCACACTCATCCTAACGCTTACCCTAATCCTAATCCTAACCCCAAACCTCACCCTCACCCTCAGCCTCACCTTAAGCTTAACTCTAAACCTAAACCTCATATTCACCCTAATCCTAACCCTAACCCTAACCCTAAAACTCACCCTCACCCTAACCCTCACCTTAACCCTAATCCTAACCCTAAAATTCATCCTAACACTCCTCATAACCCTAACTCTAACCTCACCCTAACCCTAATCCTAACCCTAACATTCATCTTAACACTCCCCATAACCCTAACCCTAACCATCATCCTAACCCTAACCCTCCCACTCACCCTCACAATCAGCCTAACCCTAAGCCTAAACTTAAACCTAACTCTAACGCTAACCCTCACCCTAACCCTAACCCTAAACCTAACACTAACCCTAACCCTAAGCCTTACCCTTAGCCTCACCCTAACCCTAACTCTAACACTAAACCTCACCCTCACATAACACCATCCCTAACCCTACCCTGCAACCTCACCCTAACCCTAACCCTAACCCTTACTCTAACCCTAAACCTCACCCGCACCCTGACCCTAACCCTGACCCTAAAACTCAACCTAACCCTAACCTTCATCCTCACCCTCAACCTCACCGTAATTCTAGACCTAACCCTAACAATAACACTAACTCTAACCCTAACCCTAAACCTCAACCTCAGCCTCACCCTCACTGCAAACTTAACCCTAACCATAACACTAAACATAACCCTAAAACTAAGCCTAACCCTAAACCAAACTCTAATCCTCACCCCCACAGTCACCCTCAGCCTAACACTAAACCTAAACCTAACCCTCACCGCAAACCTAACACTAAAAATAACCCTAAGCCTAATCCTAACACTAAATCTAACCCTAAACCTAACCCTAATCCTCAGCCTCACCTGCACCCAAACTCAAACCTGAAACCTAACCCTCACCCTATCTCTAAGCCTAACCCTATGCCTAACCCTAAGCCTCACACTCACCCTCACCGTAACCCTAATCCTAAACCTAACCCTATCCCTAACCCTAACCCTCACCCTAACCCTCACCCTAGCCCTCACCATAAGCCTAACCCTAACCCTAAACCTCATCCTAAACCTGACACTAAACATAACCCTAACCCTCACCCTAACGTGAATCCTAACCCTCACCCTCAAGCTCGGCCTAAGCCTAAGCCTAAGCCTAAGCCTAAGCCTAACCCGCACCCTAACCCTAACCCTAACACTAACCCTAATTCTAACACTAAATCTCACCCTCACCCTAACACTAACTCTAAATGTAACACTAACCCTAACAATAACCCTAACCCTCACCCTAAACATAATCCTCACCCTAACCCTAAACCTCACCTTAACACTTATCCTCACCCTACCACTAACCCTAACCATAACACTAACCCTCACACTAACCCTAACCCTAACCCTAACCCTAACCCTCAACCTAAACCTAACACTCACGCTCAAGGTAATTCTAAACCTAACCCTCACCCTCACCCTAACCATAACCCTCACCCTCACCCTAACCCTCACACTAACACTTACCCGCACCCTAGCCCTAACACTAATCCTAATCCTAAACCTAAACCTAACCCTCACCCTCACCGTAACCCTAACCCTAACCCTAACAAACCCCCTAAACCTAACCCTCACCCTAACCATTACCCTCACCCTAAACCTAACCCTCACCCTAACACTTACCCTCAACTTAACACTAACCGTAACCCGAACACTAATACTCACACTAACAATAAGCATCACCCTAAACCTAAACCTCACCCTAACACTAACCCTAAACCTCAACCTAACCCTAGCCCTAACCCTAACCCTAACCCTAATCCTCAATCTAACCCTCACCCTCACACTAACCCTATCCCTATCCCTCACCCTAACCCTAACCCTCACCCTTACTGTAACCCTCACCCTCAGCCTAACCCTCACCTTTCCCTTACTGTCACCCCCACACTAACCCTCACCCTAAGCCTAACCCTGACCCTAAAACTAACTTTACCCCTAAACCTCACCCTCAACCTAATCCTAACTCTAACCCTAACCCTAACACTAAACCTCACACTAACCCTAACCCTAACCCTCACACTCACCCTAGCCTTCACCCTAACACAAATCGTAACCCTAACCCTCAACCTAACCCTAACCCTCACCCTCAACGTAACCCTTACCCTAACCCTAACCGTCACCCTCACCCTAACCCGACTTTTAACCCTAAACCTCAACCTAACCCTAACCCTCAACCTCACCGTAACTCTTACCCTAAGCCTCACCCTAACTCTAAACTTAACCCGAATCCTACTCTCACCCTAACCCTAACACTAACTCTCACCCTAACACTAACCCTAAACCTCAACCTCAACCTATCCCTCACCCTAACCCTAATACTAACCCTAACCCTCATCCTAACCCTCCCCCTAACCCTAAATCTAACCATCACCCTAACCCTAATCCTGACCCCCCTCACCCTCAACCTAACCCTAAGCATAAGCCTATCCCTAACCCTAACCCTCACACTCACCCTAACCCTAGCCCTCACCATAACCCGAATCCTAACCCTAACCCTCATCAAAACCCTCCCCATAACCCTAACCCTAATGCTCACCCTAACCCTAACCCTGACCCTTACCCTAATCCTCAGCCTAACCCTAAGCCTAACCCTAACCCTAGTCCTAACCGCAAAACTCACACTCAATCTAACACTAATGCTAATCCTAATCCTAACCCTAACCCTCATCCTCACACTCAGACTAACCCTCACCCTAATCCTAACCCTACACCTAACACTAACCCTAACCCTGACCCTCAACCTCAGCCTCACCCTATCCCTAACTATAAACCTAAACCTCACCCTCACCCTAACCTTAACCCTAACCCTAACCCTAAACTTCACCCTAACAATAAATCTAAACCTCACCCTCACCCTAGCCCTTACCCTAACCCTCATCCTAACCCTACACCTCATCCTAATCCTTCCCCTAACCCTAAACCGCACACTCAACCTCACCTTCAGCCTAACCCTAAGCCTAAGCCTAAACCTAATCCTAACACACACACTCCCCCTCACTCTAACCCTAATCCTATACTTAACCCTAAACCTAACACACCACCTAACTCTCACAATAACCCTAACCCTAAACCTAACCTTAAATCTAACCTTGTCCGTAACCCTAACTCTAGCCCTAAAGCTCACCCTTAGCCTAATCCTAAGCCTAACCCTAATCCTAACCCTAACCCTAACCCTAATCCTAATCCTAAACTTCACCCTAACCCTCGCCCTCATCCTAAGCCTCACCCTAATCCTAACCCTAAACCTAACACTAACCCTAACCCTAACCCTCACCCTCAGACTCAACCTAACCCTAACTCTAACCCTAAACCTCACCCTCACCATAACCCTAAGCCTCACCCTAAAACTCATCCTAACCCTAACTTTCACCCTCACTCTCAACCTCACCGTAACTTTAGCCATAACCCTAAAAATCACACTAACCCTAACACTAACCCTAACCCTCACCCGCAGCCTCACCCTCACCGCAAAGTTAACCCTAACCATAACACTAACAATAACCCTAACCCTAAGCCTAAGCCTAACCCTAACTCTAATCCTCACCCCCACAGTCACCCTCAGCCTAACTCTAAGCCTAACCCTAACCCTCACCCTCACCATAACCCTAAACCTAACCCTAACCATAACACTAACCCTAACCCTAAACCTAACCCTAAATCTAACTCTAAACCTACCCTAATCCTCAGCCTCACCTGCACCCTAAACTAAACCCTAACCCTAACCTTCACCCTAACTCTAAGCCTAACCCTAACCCTAAACCTAAGCCCCACCCTCACCCTCACCCTAAACCTAATCCTAAACCTAACCCTACCCCTCACCCTAACTCTAACCCTAACCCTAAACCTCATCTTAACCGTAACACTAACCCTAACTCTAACCCTAAATCTCACCCTCACCCTAACCCTAACTTTAACCCTAACCCTAACCCTAACAATAACCCTAACCCTCACCCTAACCATAGTACTCACCCTAACCATAAACCTCACCCTCACACTTACCCTCATCCTACCCCTAACCCTAACCCTAACACTAAACCTCACACTAACCCTAACCCTAACCTACCCCTAACCCTAACCCTACACCTAACACTAACCCTAACCCTGACCCTCACCCTCAGCCTAACCCTAAGCCAAAATCTAAACCTAAACCTAACCCACACAGTCACATTCACCCTAACCCTAATCCTAACCCTAAACCTAACCCTCAACCTAACGCTGATCCTAACCCTGACTCTAACCCTAAACCTCACCCTCACCCTCACCCTAACTCTAACCCTAACCCAAACCCTAAACCTCACCCTAAAACTAACTCTAACCCTCAACCTAACCATAACCATAAACATAAACCTTACCCTAATAATAGCCCTAACAGTAATCCTAAGCCTCACCCAAACCCTAACACTAACCCTAACTGTAAACCTCACCCTAACTCTCCCCCTAATCCCAACTCTAATCCTAAACCTCACCCGCACCCTCACCCACACAGTAACTCTAACCCTAACCCAAACAATAACACTAACCCTAAACCTATCACCTTAATCCTAATTCTCAACCCCACACTCACCCTCAGCCTTACCCTAAGCCTAAGCCTAACCCTAGCCCTAACCCTCACTCTCAGCCTACCCTAACCCTAATTCTAACCCTAAACCTATCCCTAAACTTCAACCTAACCCTCACCCTAACCCTAACAATAAACCTAAGCCTAACCCTACCCCTAACCCTCTCCCTAACTCTAAATTTAACACGAAACCTCACCCTAGCCCGTACCCTAACCCTAATCCTAACCGTAAACCTCATCCTAAAACTCACCCTAATCCTAACCCTAAACCTCACCCTCACCCTAACCCTAACCCTAAACCTCACCCTAACCCTAAACCTAATCATCACCCTCACCCTAACACTGAACTTAACTCTAACCCTAACACTAACAATAACCCAAACCCTAAACCTCACCCTAACGCTAACCATAAGCCTCACCTCACTCTAGCCCTCAGCCTAACCCTCATCCTAACCCTAAACCTCATCATAACCCTCACCCTAACCCTAAAACCCTAACCCTGACACTATCCCTAACCCTCACACTCAACCTCACGCTTGGCCTTAAGCCTAAGCCTAAGCCTAAGACTAACCATAACCCTCACACACACCATCACCCTAAACCTAACAAGAACCCTAACCCTAACCCTCAAACTAGCTCTCAATCTAATGCTAAATCTAACCCTAAACCTCACCTTCACCTAACCCTATACCTCACCCTCACCCTGACCCTCCGCCTAACACTAATCCTAAGCCTAACCCCAACTCTAACCCTAACACTAACCCTAATCCTAACCCTCAGCCTAACCCTCACCCTAACCCTCAACCTCACCCTAACCAACACCCTAAACCAAAGCCTAAGCCTAACCCTCACCCTAACCGTTACTCTAACCCTAACCCCAACCCTCACCCTCACCCTAACTCTAATGCTAACCCAAACCCTAACCCTAACTCTCACACTCACCCTCACCTTAACCCTAGTCCTAATCCTAACCTTAACCCTAACCCTCAACCTCACGCTAAGTCACAACCTAACCATAAACCTAACACTAACCCTAACCCTAACCCTAACTCTAACCCTAACCCTAAACCTAAACCTCAACCTAACCTTCATCCTCACCATTACCGTAACCATAAGCCTAATCCTAACCCTAACAATAAGCCTAACCCTAACCCTCATCCTAACCATATACTTCACACTAAATCTAACCCTCACCCTAATACATACTGTCACCCTAACCCTAACCCTAAACCTCACAATCACCCTAACCCTTACCCTAATCTTAATCCTAACCCTAAGCCTAACCCTCACCCTCACCCTAACTCTCACCCTAACACTAACCCTCACCCTCAACCTCAGCTTAATGCTAAGCCTAATCCTAAACCTAAACCTAACCCAAGCACTCACCCTAACATAATCCCTAATAGTAATCCTAACCCTAACCCTAACCCTCACCCTCATCCTAACCCTCACCCTAACCCTACCCCTAACACTAACCCTAACCCTAAACCTCACCCTAACCCTCAACCTAACCCTCACACTCACCCTAACCCTAACCCTAACACTAACCCTCACACTTACACTCAACTTAATCCTAATCCTAATCCTAACCCTAATGCTCACCTTCACCCTAACCCTACCCCTAACACTAACACTAACTCTCACCCTAACCCTAAGTGTAACCCTACCCCTAACCATAACCCTCACACTCACGCTTGGTCTAAGCCTAAGCCTAACCCTAAGCTTAAGCCTAACCCTAACCCTCACACTGACCCTCACCGTAACCCTAACCCTATCACTAACGCTAAATCTAACCCTAAACTTCACCCTCACCCTAACCCTAACTCTAACCCTAACCCTAAACATAAACCACACCCTAACCCTAACCCTCACCCTCACCATAAATGTAACCCTAACCCTACCCTAACAATAACCCTAACCCTAACCCTAACCCTAACATTCATTCTAACCATAACCCTCACCCTAAACTAAACCCTCAAAGTAACACTTACCCTCACCCTAACACTAACCCTAACCCTAACACTAACACTCACACTAACCCTAAACATCACCCTAATATTAAACCTCACCCTAAGCCTAACCCTAACCCTCACCCTGAACCTAGCCCTCACCCTAACCCTAACCCTCATCCTCACTCTAAACCTCACACTAACCCTAAACCTAAGCATCAATCTTAACCTCACCCTCACCCTAACCCTAACCCTAACCCTAGACCTTACATTAATCCTCACACTCAGCCTAACTCTCAGCTTTACCCTTAAGGTCACTCTGACGCTAACCCGCACCCTAACCCTAACCCTCATACTAACCTTAACCCTGAACATAATCCTGAGCATCACCCTAACCCAAACCCTCACCCTCAATCCCACCAACAGCCTAACCCTAAAGCCTAAGCCAAACCCTCACACTAACCCTCACCCTCACCCTAGCCCTCACCCTAACCCTAATCCTAACCCTAACCTTATCATAACCCTAAACCTAACACTAACCCTAACCATCAGCCAAAATCTAATCCTTACCCCACTCTCACCCAGAGTCTAACCCTAAGCCTAAGCCTAAACCTATCCCTAACCCTCACACTCACCCTCACCATAATCCTAATCCTAAACCTAAACCTAAACCTAACCCTAAACCTCAAACTAACCCTAACCCTAACCCAAACCCTAACACTAAACCTAAGATAACCCTCACCCTAACTGTCTCTCTAACACTAACTCTAACCCTAAATCTCACCATTACCCTAACCCTAAACCTCACCCTCACCCTCACCCTCACAATAACTCTAACACTAACCCTAACAATAACCCTAAGCCTAACACTAAACCTAACCCTAACTCTCCCCCTAACACTTTTTCTAACCCTAAACCTCACCCTCACCCTAACCCTAAACCTCACCCTCACCCTCACAATCACCATAACTGTAACCCTAACCCTAACAATAAGCCTATCCCTAACACTAACCCTAACACTCACCCTCACCGTAACCCTAAACTTAACCCAAGCCCTCACCCTAAACCTAAACCTAACCCTAACCATCACCCTCAGCCTCGCCCTCACCGAAAACATAACTTAACCATAACATTAACAATAACCCTAACCCTAACCCTAATCCTAACCCTCACCCTCACCCTCACCCACACCCTAACCCTAACCCTAACCCTCACCCTAACCCAAAAACTCAACATCACCATAACCCTAACCCTAACACTCACCCTAACCCTAAACCTAACCCTAATCCTAAACCTTGCCATAATGCTAACCCTAACCCTCACACACACCCTTGCCCTCATCCTAACCCTAATCCTAACCCTAAACCTCATCCTATCCCTGACCCTAATCCTAACCCTAAACCTCACCCTAACCCTAAACCTCACCCTCACCCTCAGCCTAACCCTAAGCCTAAGCCTAACCCTAACCCTAACCTTCACACTCAACCTCACCCTAACCCTAACTCTAACACTAACACTAACCCTAACCCTAACCCTCACCCTAACCCTCCCCCAACCCTAACTGTAAACCTAAAACTCACTCTCACCCTAACCCTAACTCTAACCCTTAACCTCACCCTAAAACTAACCCTAATCCTAACAGCAACCCTCAAACTAACCCTAACCACCACCTTAACCCTAAACCTCAACCTAACCCTATCCCTAACCCTCACCCTCACCCTAGCCCTCACCCTTACCCTAACCCTCGTTCTCATAATAAAACTCACTCTAACCCTAAAACTAATCCTCAATCTAACCCTCACACTCACCTGCAACCCCACCCTCACAGTAACTCTAAACCTCATCCAAACCCTAACCATAAACCTCACTCTAACACTAACCCTAAGCCTAAACTTAACCCTCAACCTCACCCTAACCCTAACAATAACCCTAAACCTAACCCTCACCTTAACCCTCCCCCTAAACCTATATCTAACCCTAAACCTCACCCTCACACTCACCCTAACCCTAACCCTAAACCCCACCCTAAACCTAACCCTAACACTCACCCACACCCTCACCCTCAACATAACTGTAACCCTAACCCTAACAATAACCCTAACCCTAAACCTAACCATCACCCTAACCCTAATACTCACCCCCACCCTCACGCTTAACCTAACCCTAAGCCTCAGCCTAACCCTCAACCTAAACCTGACCCTCACCCTCAACATAACCCTTACCCTAACCCTCAACCTAACACTAAACTTAACCCGAACCCTAACTCTCACCCTAACCCTAACCCTAACCCTCACCCTAAACCTAAAGCTAAAGCTCACCCTTAGCCTAGCCCTCACCCTAAAACTAATCTTAATCCTAACACTCTTCCTAACTCTCCCCCTAACCCTTACCCTAGCCCTCACCCTAACCCTAACCCTCACCTTCAACCTCACCCTCAGCCTAACTCTAAGCCTAACCCTAAACCTAACCCTAACACACACCCTCACCCTCACCCTAACCCTAATCTTAAACCTAACCCTAACCCTAACCCTAACCCTACTACTCTCACCCTAACCCTAACCCTACTACTCTCACCCTAACCCTAACCCTAACACTCACCCTAACCCTAACTCTAAACCTAAACGTCACCGTCACCAAAAAGCTAACTCTAACCCTAACGCAAACGCTAAACCTCACCCTAACCCTTACCCTATCACTCACCCTCACCCTCACCATAACCTTAACACTAAACCTAACTCTAACAAGAATCCTAACCCTAATCCTAACCGTCAATCCTAACCATAAACCTCACCCTAACCCAAAACCTGACGCTAACACTTACCCTCACCCTAACATTAACCTAACCCCAACACGAACCCTCAAACTAACCTGAACCCTAACCTCACCCTAACCCTAACCCTAACCCTCATCCTAACCCTAACCCTAACCCTAAAACTCACCCTAACCCTAAACTTCACCCTCACCCTCAACCTCACCGTAATTCTAGCTCTAAACCTAACAATAGCCCTAACCCTAACCCTAACCCTAACCCTCACCCTCAGCCTCACCCTCACAGCAAACTTAACCGTAACCATAACACTAACAATAACCCTAACCCTAAGCCTAACCCTAAACCTAATTCTAATCCTCACCCACACAGTTACCCTCAGCTTAACCCTAAACCTAAACTTAACCCTCACCATAACCCTAACCCTAACTATAACCATAACACTAACTCTAACCCTAAACCTAACCCTAAATCTAACCCTAAACCTAACCCTAATCCTCAGCCTCACCTGCACCCTAACCCAAACCCTAACGCTAACCCTTACCCTAACTCTAAGCCTAACCCTAACCCTAACCCTAAGCCTCACACTCACCTTCACCCTAACCCTAATCCTAAACCTAACCCTATCCCTAACGCTAACCCTAACCCTCACCCTAGCCCTCAACCTAACCATAACCCTAACCCTAAACTTCATCCTAAACCTGACACTAAACATAAACCTAAACCTCACCCTAACCGGAACCATAACCCTCACCCTCATGCTCGGCCTAAGCCTAAGCCTAAGCCTAAGCCTAACCCTAACCCTCACCCTAACCCTAACCCTAACACTAAACCTAACTCTAACCCTAAATCTCACCCTTACCCTAATACTAACTCTAGCCCTACCCTTAACCTTAACAATAACCCTAACCCTCACCCTAACCATAAACCTCACCCTAACCCTAAACCTCACCCTAACACTTACCCTCACCCTAACACTTACCCTAACACTAACACTAATCCTCACACTAACCCTAACCCTAACCTCACCCGAAACCTAACCCTAACCCTCAACCTAACCCTAACCCTCACAGTCAACGTAACCCTAAGCCTAACCATGACCCTCACCCTAACCATAACCCTCACCCTAACCCTCACCCTAACACTTACCCTCACCCTAACACTAACCCTAATCCAAATCCTGACTCTAACCCTAACCCTCACCCTCACCGTAATGGTAACCCTAACCCTTAACCTAACAAAAACCCTAATCCTAACCCTAACCCTCACCCTAAACATAAGCCTCACCCTAAACCTAACCCTCACCCTAACACTTACCCTCACCTTATCACTAACTGTAATCTGAACACTAAGCCTCACACTTACTCTAACCATCACCCTAAACCTAAACCTCAACATAACACTAACGCTAAACCTCAACCTAACCCTAGACCTAACCCTAACCCTAACACTCATCCTGACGGTAAACCTAGCACTAACCTTAACACTAATCCTCAATCTAACCCTCACCCTCACCCTACCCATAACCCTAACCCTCAACCTAACCCTAACCCTCACACTCAGCCTAACCCTCACCTTAACCTTACTGTCACCCCCACCCTAACCCTCACCCTCATCCTAACCCTCACCCTAACACTAACTCTACACCTAAATCTCACCCTCACCCTAATCGGAACTCTAACCCTAAACCTAACACTAAAACTTACACTAACCCTAACCCTAACGCTCACCCTCAACCTCACCCTCAGCTTAACCCTAAGCCTAAGCCAAACCCTTACCCTAACCCTCACCCTAATCTTAGCCCGCAGCCTAACACAAATCCTAACCCTAACCCTCAACCTAACCCTAACCCTCACCCTCACAGTAACCCTTACCCTAACCCTAACCCTCACCCTCACCCTAACCATAATCTTAACCCTAAACCTCAACCTAACCCTAACCCTCATCCTATCCCTCCCTGTAACTCTTAACATAACCCTCGCACTAACCCTAACCCTCACCCTCAATCTCACCATCAGCCTAACACTAAGTCTAACGCTAAACCTAACCCTAACACACACATTCACCCTCACCCTAACCCTAATGCTAACCCTAAACCTCACCCTCACCCTCACCGTCAATGTAACCCTAAGCCAAACCCGAACCCTAACCCTAACACTGACATTCACTCTAACCCTTATCCAAATCCTAATACTAACGCTAACCCTAACCCTCAACCTCAGCCTCATCTTAACCCTAACTCTAACCGTAAACCTCACCCTTACCCTAACCCTAAATTTAACCTAACTTTAAACCACACCCTAACCCTAACCCTAAACCTCACCCTCAACATAGCCCTCACCCTATCCCTAATCCTAACACTATCCCTCATCCTAACCCTCCCCATAACCTTAACCCTAACCCACATCCTAACCCTAATCCTCACCCTCACCCTAAACCTCAGCTTAACACTAACCGGAACCCTAACGCTCATACTCACCCTAACCCTAACCCTATTCCTAATCCTAAACATAACCCTAACCCTCACCCACAGACTAACCCTCACCCTAACCCTAACCCTAAACCTAACACTAACCCTAACCCAAAACCTCACCCTCAGCCTCAACCTAACCCTAACTCTAACCCTAAACCTCACACTCACCCTAACCCTAACCCTAACCCTAACCCTCAAACTCAACCTCACCCTCAGCCTAACCCAAAGCCTAACCCTAAACCTAACCCTAACACACAAACTCACCCTCACCCTAGCACTGTGCCTAACCCTAATCCTAAACCTAACCCTCATCCTAACCCTCACCCTAAACCTAACCATCAACCTCACCCTAATCCTCACCCCAACCCACACCCTCAGCCTAACCCTAAGCCTAAGCCTAACCCTAACCCTAACCCTCACACTCACCCTCACGCTAATCCTAATCCTAAACCTAACCCTAAACCCCAAGCTAACCCTCACCCTAACCTTAACCCTAACATTAACCCTAACCCTCAACCTAACCCTCCCCCTAACCCTAAATGTAACCCTAAAACTCACCCTAACCCTAACCCAAATCCTAACCCTAACCCTCACCCTAACACTAACCCTCACGCTCACCGTAACCCTAACCCTCATCCTAACCCTAACGCTAACCGTAAACCTCACCCAAACACTAACGCTAACCCTCATCCTCACCCTAGCCCTCATACTACACATAATCCTAACCCTAACCTTAACGCTCATCGTAACCCTCACCCTAACCCTAATGCTAACAATAACCATAACCCTAACCATAACCATCACCCTAACCCTAATCCTCACCCCCACCGTGAAACTCAGCCTAACCCTAAGCCTCAGCCTAACCCTCAACCAAACCTCACACTGACCCTTACACTAACCCTAGTCCTAAATGTAACCCTATCGCTAATCCTCAACCTAACCTTAACCCTCACCCTCACCCTAACTCTAACCCTAACCATAACCCTGTCCAGCAGCCTATTCCTCACTGCAAACTTAACCCTAACCATAAAACTAACAATAACCCTAACCCTAACCAAAATCATAACCCTAATCCTCACCCCTACCCTCACCTCAGCCTAATCCTAACTTAACCCTAACCCTAACCCTAACCCTCACCATAACCCTAACCCTCAAACTCACCCTCACCCTAACCCAATCCTATACCTAACCCTGTCCTTACCCTAAAACTCACCCTCACCCTAGCCCTCACCCTAAACCTATTCCTAACCCTACACCTCATCCTAAAACTCACGCTAACCCTAAACCCTAAATCTCACCCTAAACTGAACCCTATCCCTCCCCCTCATGCTCGGCCTAAGGCTAAGCTTAAGCCTAAGCCTAAGCCTAACCCTCTCCCTATCCCTAACTCTAACACTAACCCTAAATCTAACCATAAAACTCACCCTCACCCTCACCCTAACTCTAACACTAACCCGAAAGCTAAACCTCATCCTAAACCTAACCCTAAACCACACCCTCACCCTCACCGTAACCATATAACCCTAACACTAACAATAACCCTAAACATAACCCTAACCCTCACCCTAACCATAACCCTCATCTTAACCTTAAACGTCACCCTAATATTTAGCCTCAACCTAACACTAACCCTAACGCTAACACTACCGCTCACACTAACCCTAACACTAATCCTCAATCTAACCCTCACCCTCACCCTAACCCTAAACCTAACCCTCACCCTAACAATAACCCTCATCTTTACTGTAACGCTCACCCTCAGCCTAACTCTCATCTTTACCCTTATTGTCACCGCCACCCTAACACTCACCCTAACCCTAACCCTCACCCTAACCCTCACTCTAAACCTATATCTAACCCTAAACCTCACCCTCACCCTCACCCTCACCCTCACCCTAATTCTAACACTAACCCTAACACTAAACCTCACCCTAACACTAACCCTAACCCTCACCCTCATCCTCAATGTAACCGTAACCCTAACAATAAACCTAACAATAATCGTGACCCTAACCCTAACCCTCAACCTAACCATAACCCTCACCCTAACCCTAAACATCACCCTAACACTTACACTCACACTACCACTAACCCTAACCCTAACACTAACCCTCACACTAACCCTACCCTCACCCTAATTCTAAACCTGATCCTAACCCTAACCCCCCTAACCCTCAAACTAGCCCTCACCCTAACCCTAAGTCCTACCCTCACCCTCACCCTAACCCTAACCCTTATCCTCACCCTAAACCTCACACTAACCCTAACTATAACCCTAATCCTCAATCTAACCCTCACCCTAACCCTAACCCTAACCCTAACCATCAACCTAACCCTATCCCTAACCCTAACTCTAATCCTAAACCTCACCCTCACCCTTACCCTAACCCTAACCCTAAAACTCACCCTGACACTAAACTTCATCCTCACCCTCAACATCACCGTAATTCTAGCCCTAACACTAAAAATAACACTAACCCTAACCCTAACTCTAAACCTCACCTTCAGCCTCACCCTCACCACAAAATTAACGCTAACCATAACACTAACAATAACCCTACCCTAAGCCTAAGCCTAAGCCTAAATCTAATCCTAACCCCCACCTTCACCCTGATCCTAAACCTCACACTAACCCTAAAATTAATCCTCAATCTAAACCACACCCTCAACCTAAACCTAACCATAACCCTCACCCTAATGCTAACACTCACCCTTACCGAAATCCTCACTCTCAGCCTAACCCTCAACTTTAACCTTACTGTCACCCTCACCCTAACCCTCACACTAACCCTAACCCTCATCCTAACCCTAACACTAACCCTCACCCCCTATTAAACCTCACCCTAACCCTAACTCTAACACTAAACCTAACCCTAACCCTAACCCAAAACCTCACCCTAACTCTAACTCTAACCCTAAACCTCACGTTGACCCTAATCCTAACCTTATCGTTAATCCTAAACCTCACCCTAAACCTAAACCTTACCCTAACACTTACCCTCAACCTAACAGTAACACTAATACTAACACTAACCCTCACACTAACGCTAACCATCACCCTAAACCTAACGTCACCCTAACCCTAACCCTAACCCTCATCCTAACACTCACCCTAACCGTAACCCTAAACATCACCCTAACCCTAACCCTCACCCTCACCTTTAGCCTCAGCCTAACCCTAAGCCTAAGCCTAAAACTAACCCTAAACCTCACACTCACCATAGCCCTCACCCTAACCCTAATCCTAACTCTAACCCTCATCCTAACCCTCAACCTAACCATAACCAGAACCATCACTCTAAACCTAATCCTCATCCCCACCCTCACCTTCAGCCTAACCCTAAGCCTAAGCCTAACCCTAACCCTAACCCTCACATTCACCCTCAGCCTAACCCTAATCCTAACACTAACCTTAAACCTAAGCCTCAACCTAACCCTCACCCTAACCCTAACCCTAACCCTAACCCTCACCATCACTTTAGTCCTCACCCTAACCATCAGCTCAAAACTAACCCACATCTTCACCGTAACCCAAACGCTAACCCTGACCCTAACCCTACCCCTACCCCTAACCCTAAACCTGACCCTAATCCTAACGCTAACCCTCACCCTCACTTTAGCCCTCACCCTAACCCTAATTGTAACCCTAAACCTCATCCAAAACCTTACCCTCACCCTAAAACTAAGCCACACGCTAACCCTAATCCTAATTCTAACCCTCAACTTAAACCTACCCCCGACCCTCACCCTAACCATAACCCTCACCTCAACCTCACCCTCAGCCTAACACTAAGCCTAACCCAAACCCTAAACCTAACCCTCACACTCACCCTCACCCTAACAGTAATCCTAACACTAACTCTAACCCTAACCCTAAACCTCAACCTAACCCTCACCCTAACCCACACCCTAACCCTCCCGCTAAACATAACTCTAAATCTAAACCTCACACTCACCCTAATCCAAATCCTAACCTTGACCCTAAATCTCACCCTAACCCTAACCCTAACCCTCACCATTACCCTCACCCTCACCCTCACCATAACCCTAACCCTCACAATAACCCTAACACTAAACCTCACCTTAACACTAATTCTAACCCTCACCCTCACCCTAGCCCTCACTCTAAAAATAAACCTAACCCTAATCCTCATCCTAACACTCACCCTAACCCTAAACCTAACCCTCACCCTAACCCTAATCCTAAACATAATCCTCACTCTAACCCTAACCGTAACCCTCACCGTAACCCTAACCCTCATCCTAACCCTCACCCTAACCCTAAACCTCACCCTAACACTAACCCAAATCCTCACCCTCACCCTAGCCCTCACCCTAACCACCATTCTAAACCTAATCCTCATCCTAACTCTCACCCTAAACCTAATCCTAACCATCACCCTATCCCTAATACTAACCCAAAACTTCAACCTACCCCTAGGACTCACCTTCGCTGTAACCCTAATCCTAACCCTCACCCTAACCCTAAACTTAACCCGAACCATAATTCTCACCCAAATGATAACCCTAAGCGGAATGCTTACCCTAACCCCTCACCCTCACCCTCAGCTTAATGCTAAGCCTAACCCTAACCCTAAGCCTAACACAAGCACTCACACTAACACTAACCCTAATCCTAATCCTAACCCTAACCCTAACCCTTACCCTCATCCTAACCCTCACCCTAACCCTAACACTAACACTAACCCTAACCCTAACTCTAACACTAACACTAACCCTCAACCTCACCCTAACCCTCACCCTCACCCTCAGCTGAACCCAAAGCCAAAGCCTAACACTAACCCTAACCCTCACCCTCACACTATCCCTCAACATAACCCTAACTGTAACACTAACCCTAACCCTAACACTCACACTAACCCTAAACCTAACCCTAACTCTAACCCTAAACCCTACCCTGACCCTAACCCTAACCCTAACCCTAAACCTCATCCTAACCCTAACTCTAACCCTCAACATCACCCTCACCCTTACCCTTACCTTAACCTTAAACCTAACCCTAACCCTAAGAATAACCCTAAGCCTAAACCTAACCCTAAACCTCACCCTCACGGTAACTCTAACCCTAACCCAAACCCTCACACCAACCCAAACTCTGACACTAAACCTAACACTAAAAGTCACCCAAACCCGAACCCTAACCGTATCCCTAACCCTAGCACATACCCTAACCCTAATCTTAACCCTAACCCTCACTCTAACCCTCACTCTAAACATAAACCATACCCTAACCCTAAATCTAACCCTCAACTTCACCCTCAGCCTCAGCCTAACACTAACCCTAACCCTAAGCCTCACACTCACAGTCACAGTAACACTAATCCTAACACTAACCCCAAACCTAACCCTAAAACTAACCCTAACCCTAACCCTCACCCTAAACCTCACTCTAAACCTAACCCTAAACATAAAACTCACCCTCACCCTAACCCTAATCCTAACCCTAACAATAACACTAACCCTCACACTCACCCTCACCTTAAACTTAATACTAATCCTAACCCTCAACCTAACTGTCACCCTAACTAGAACCCTAACCCTAACACTAACACTAAACCTAATCCTCAACCCCACCCTCACCCTCAGCCTAACCCTAAGCCTGTCCCTATCACTAACCCTAACTCTAACCCTAAACCTCACCATCACCCTAACGCTATCTCTAAACCTAACCCTAAACCTCACCCGGACCCTAACCCTAACCCTCACCAGCACACTCAGCCTCACCGTAACTCTAACCCTAACCCTAATAATAACAATAACCCTAAACCTAACGATCACCCTAAACCAAATCCTCACCCCCACCCTCACCCTCAGCCTAACCCTAAGCCTAAGCCTAACCCTAACACTAACCCTCACCCTCACTCTCACCCTAACCCTAATCCTAACCCTAACCCTATCCCTAAACCTCAACCTAACCCTCACCCTCACCCTAATGCTAGCACTAAACCTAACCCTAACCCTCACCCTAACCCTCCCCCTAACCTGAACTCAAACCCTAAACCTCACCAGCACCCTTACACTAAACCTAACCCTAACCCTAAACCTCACCGTAAACCTCACCCTAATGTCACCCTCACCCTCACTCTCAATGTGAACGTAACTCTAACCCTAAACCTAACAATAACAGTAACCCTAACCCTAACAATAACCATAAAACCCTCACCCTGTGCCTCATCCTCACCGCAAACTTAACTCTAACCATAACACTAAAAATAACCCTAAACATAAACCTAAGCCTAAGCCTAAGCCTAACCCTAACCCTAAACCTCACCCTAACCCTAACCCTAACCCTAAAACTAACCCTAACCCTAACACAAAACCTAACCCTAGCCCTAACCCTAACACTAAAACTCATCCTAACCCTCACCCTAAACCTAACCCTAATCCTCACCCTAACCCTAACCCTTACCCTCACCCTCACTCTCGGCCAAAGCCTAAGCCTAAGCCTAAGCCTAACCCGAACTCTAAACCTCACCCTAACCCTCACCTTGTACCTAACCCTAACACTAACCCTAAATCTAACCCTAAACCTCACCATCGCCCTAACCCTAACTCTAACCCTAAACCTAAAACTAAACCTCACCCTAAACCTAAATCTAACCCTCACCCTCAACCTCACCTTAAACCTAACCCTAACCCTAACAATAAACCTAACACTAAACCTAACCCTCACCCTAACCATAACCCTCAAAATAACCCTAACCCTCAATCGAACCCTCACCCTCACCCTAACCCTAACCCTAACCCTCACCCTAACCCTAACCCTAAACGTAAAACTTACCCTCACCTTAACCCTCAGCCTAACTCTAAGCCTAAACCTAACCCTAACCCTCACACTCATCCTCATCATAACAGTAATCCTAATCCTAAGCATAACCCTAACCATAAACCCCAACCTAACCCTCACCCTAATCCTAACCCTAACAATAACCCTAGCCCTAACCCTCAACCTAACCCTCCCCCCTACCCTAAGTCGAACTCTAAACCTCACCCTCACCCTAACCCTCACCCTATCCCTAAACCTCATCCTAACCCTCCCCTTCACCGTAACCCTAAACCTAACCCAAACCCTCACCCTACTCCTAAACCTAACCCTAACCCTAACCTGAACCCTAAACCTCACCCTAACCCTAAACCTAACCCTCAACCTCAACCTCACCCTAACCGTAAACTTAACCTTAACCATAACACTAACAATAACCCTAACTCCACCCCGAATACTAACCCTCACCCTCACCCAAAACTTAACCATCACCCAAACCCAAACCCTCACCCTAACACTTACCCTCATCCTAACACTAACCCTAACCCAAACCCTAACCCTAAACCTAAACCTCGACCGAACCCTCAGCCTCACCCTATCCCTAACACTAACCCTAAACCTAACCCTCACCATAACCCTCCCCCTAAACCTATATCTAACCCTAAACCTCACCCTCACCCTAACCCTAACCCTAGACCCCACCCTAACCATAACCCTAACCCTCACCCACACCCTCACCCTCACCATAACACTAACCCTAACCCTAACAATAAGCCTAACCCTAAACCTAATCATCACTCTAACCCTAATACTCACCCCCGTCCTAACCCTCAACCTAACCCTCACACTCACCCTCACTCTAACCCTAGTCCTAAAGTTAACCCTATCTCTAAACCTCAAACTAACAATCACCCTCAAACTAACCCTAACAGTAACCCTAACCATAAATCTCACCGTAACCCTCCCGCAAACCTAACTCTAACCCTAAACCTCACCCTCACCCTAACCCTAACCCTAACCTTAATCCTAAAACTAACCCTAACCCTAACCCTCAACCCCACCCTCAACCTCACTGTAACTCCAACCGTAACCCTAACAATAACTGTAACACTAACCCTAACCCACACCCTAACCATAACCCTCACCCTCACCCTCAGCCTCACCCTCACTGCAAACTTCACCCTAACAATAACCCTAACAATAACCCTAACCCTAACCCTAACCATACCCTAATCCTCAGCCCCACCATAACCCTCAGCCTAACCCTAACTTAACCCTAACCCTAACCCTAAACCTAACGTTCACCGTAACCCTAACCCTAACCCTAACACAAAACCTAACCTCACTGTAACCATAACCGTAACCCTAACCCTAACACAAACCATAACCCTAAACCAAACCCTAAACCTAAACCTAATCCTCAGCCTCACCCTCACCCTAACCCAAAACATAACCCTAACCATCACCCTACCCCTAAGCCTAACCCAAACCTAACCCTCACACTCACCCTCACCCTATCCCAAATCCTATACATGACCCTATCCTAACACTAACCCTCACCCTAACCCTCATCCTAGCCCTCACACTAAACCTAATCCTAACCCTAAACCTCATCCTAACACTCACGCTAATCCTAACCCTAAACCTCACCCTAACCCGAACCCTAACCCTCCCCCTCATGCTCGGCTTAAGCCTAAGCCTAAGCCAAAGCCTAACACTAACCCTCACCCTATCCCTAACCCTAACACTAACCTTAACTCTAACCCTAAACCTCACCCTCATCCTAAGCCTAACTCTAACATGAACCGAAACCTAAACCTCATCCTAACCTTAAACCTAACCCACACCCTCACCCTCACCGTACCCGTATAAACCTAACCCTAACAATAACCCAAACCCTAACCCTAACCCTCACCCTAACCCTATCCCTCAGCCTAATATTTACCCTCACCTAACGCTAACACTACCGCTCACTCTAACCCTAAAAATCACCCTAAACCTCACCCTAACCCTAATTCTACGCCTAATCTTTACCCTCACTATAACCCTAACTCTAACTCTAACCCTAACACTAAACCACATCCTAAACTAACCCTAACCCTCACCCTCAACCTCACCGTAACCGTAACCCTAACCCTAAACCTAACAATAACCATAAACCTAACCCTAACGCTCAGCATAACCATAACCCTCACGCTAATCCTATCCCTCAACCTAACACTTACCCTCACCCTAACACTAACCCTAACCCTAACACTAACCCTCACACTAACCCTAACCCTCATCCTAAACCTAAATCTCATCCTAACCCTAACCCTAACTCTAAACCTAAACCTCACCCTCACCCTAACCCTAACACTAACCCTAAACTGAAACCTAAACCTCAACCTAACCCTAAACCTCACCCTCACCCTCACCCTCAACATAACCCTAACCCTAACCCTAACCCTAAAAATAACCCTAACCCTAACCCTAACCCTCATCCTAACCATAACCTTCACCCTAACCCTAACCCTCACCCTAACACAAACCCTAACCATAACACTAACCCTCACACTCACCCTAACAATCACCCTAACCATAAAACAAACCCTAACCCTAACTCTCACCCTCACCCTAGCCCTCACCCTAACCCTAACGCTCATCCTCACCCTTAACCTCACACTAATCCTAACACTAATCATGAATCTAACCCTCACCCTCACCTTAATCCTAACCCTCACCAGTACCATAACCCTCACCCTCATCCTAAACCTCACCTTTACCCTTACGGTCACCCTCACCCTAACCCTCACCATAGCATAAATCCTCATCCTAACCCTCACCATAACGGCAACCCCAACCACCACCCTAACCCTAACCCTCACCCTCACCCTCAGCCTAAGCCTAATGCTAAGCCTAAGCCTAACCCTAAACCTAACCCTCACCCTCAACCTTGCCCTCACCCTAACCCTAATCCTAACCCTAACCCTCATCCTAACCCTTAACCTAACCATAGCCCTAACCATCATACTAAACCTAATCCTCATCCCCACCCATACCCTCAGCCTAACCGTAAGCCTAAACCAAACCCTAACCCTAACCCTCACATTCACCCTCACTTTCAACGTAATCCTAAACCTAAACCTAACCCTAACATTAAACCTCAAACTAACCCTCACCCTAACCCTATCACTAACACTAACCATAACACTCAACCTAACCCTCCCCCTCACCTTAACTTTAACCCTAAACCTCACCCTCACCCTAACCATAATCCTAACCTTAAACCTCACCCTAACCCTGATCCTAACCCTCACCCTCACCCTCATTCTTACTGTAACTCTAACCCTAACCTTAACTATAACACTAACCCTAAACCTAACCCAAACCCTGAACCTCACCCTAACTCTAAACCTAACATAAACCCTCACCCTAATCCTAATCCTAACCCTCAGCCTCACCTTAAACTTAACCCTAAACCTCACACTAAACCTAACCCTAACCCTCACCCTAACTCTAGTCCTCCCCCTAAAACTAATGCTAACCCTAAACCTCATCCTATCACTCACCCTAACCCTAAAACACTAACACTAACACTCAACCTCACCCTCATGCTCTGCCTAAGCCTCCGCCTCAGCCTAAGACAAACCCTGACCCTCACACTCACCCTCACCCTAACCCTAACCCTAACACTAACCCTAACCCTAACCCTCACACTAACCCTCACCCTAACTATAACCCTAAACCTCACCCTCACCCTAACCCTAAATCTCACCCTGACCCTCACCCTCTGCCTAACATTAAGCCTAACCCTAACCCCAACTCTAACCCTAACACTAAACCTAATCCTCACCCTACACCTCACCCTAAACCTAACCCTAAGCCTCACACTCACCTTAGCCCATACACAAACCCTAAGCATAAGCCTAACCATCACACTAACCCTCACTCTAACCCTAACCCCAACACTCACCCTAACCGTAACCCTCACCCTCAACCTCATCCTAACTCTAACCCTAACCCTAACCCTTATCCTAACCCTCACACTCACCCTAACCCTAACCGTAACCCTAATCCTAAACCTCACCCTAAACCTAAACTTTACCCTAACACTTACCCTCACCCTAACATTAACACTAACCCTAACACTAACCCTCACACTAACGCTAACAATCACCCTAAACCTAAACCTCACCCTATCCCTAAATCTAACCCTCACCTTCACCCTAGCCCTCAACCTAACCCTAACACTCATCCTGACACTAAACCTCACACTAACCCAAACACTAATCCTCAACATAAACCTCACCCTCACCCTAACACTAACCCCGACCCTCACCCTAACCATAACCCTCACCTCAATCTCACCCTCAGTCTAACACTAAGCCTAACCCAAACCCTAACCCTAACCCTCACACTCACCCTCACCCTAACCCTAATCGTAACCCTAACACTCACCCTAACCATAACCCTAAAACTAACCCTAACCCTAACCCTCACGCGAACCCTCCCCCTAACCCTAACTCTAACCCTAAACCTCACACTCACCCTAACCCAAATCCTAACCCTGACCCTAAACCTCAATCTAACCCTAATCCTAAACCTGACCCTTACCCTCACCCTCACCCTCACCGTAACTCTAACCTTAAACCTCACAATAACGTTAATCCTAACCCTAAACCAAACCCTAACCCTAATCCTATACCTAAACCTCACCCTCAGTCTCACCGTCTCTGCAAAGGTAGCCAGAACAATAACACAATAATCCTAACTGGAACCCTAATCCTAACCCTCACCCTCACCCTAACCTTCATCCTAACGCTAACCCTCAACCTAAACCTAAGCATCACCCTTACCATAACCATGACCCTCACCCTAACCCTAACTATAACTCTCACCCTAACACTAACTCTAACCCTAAATCTCAGTCTCACCCTCACCCTATCCCTCACCCTCACCCTCACCCTCACCTTAACGCAAAGCCAAAGCCTAACGCTAACCTTAACCCTCACCCACACACTATCCCTCACCATAACCCTAACTGTAACACTAACCTTAACCCTAACACTCACACTAACCCTAACCCTAACCCTAACTCTAACCCTAAACCTCACCCTGACCCTAAATCTAACCCTAACCCTAACTGAAAATCTCATCCTAACCCTAACCCTAACACGCAACATCACCCTCAATCTCACCCTTACCTTAACCTTAACCCTAACCCTAACCCTAAGAATAACCCTAACCCTAAACCTAACCCTAAAACTCACCCTCACCGTAACTCTAACCATAACCCAAACCCTCACCCTAACCCTAACTCTGACACTAAAACTAACGCTAAACGTCACCCTAACCCTAAACCTAACCCTAACCCTCATGCTAGCACATACCCTAACCCTAATCCTAACCCTAACCCTAAATCTAACCCTCACACTCACCCTCAACTTAACCTTAATCCTAATCCTAACCCTAACCCTTACCCTAACCCTAACTCTAACCCTAACCCGAACCCTAACCCTAACCCTAATCCTCAACCCCACCCTCACCCTCAGCCTAACCCTAAGCCTATCCCTAACATTAACCCTAACTCTAACCCTAAACCTGACCTTCACCCTAACCCTCTCTAAACCTAACCCTAAACCTCACCCTGACCCTAATCCTAACCCTCACCCCCACACTCCGCCTCACTGTAACTCTAACCCTAACCCTTACAATAACACTAACCCTAAACCTAAGGATCACCCTAACCCTAACCCTCACCCCCACCCTCACCCTCAGCCTAAGCACTAACCCTCACCCTAACACTAACCCTCACCCTCACTCTCACCCTAAAACTAACCCTAAACCTAAACCTCACCATAAACCTCACCCTAATCCTCACCCTCACCCTCACTCTCACAGTGACCGTAACTCTAACCCTAACCCTAACAATAACAGTAAACCTAACCCTAACCCTAACAATAACCATTATCCTCACCCTGTGCCTCACCCTCACCGCAAACATAACACTAACCCTAACACTAACAATAACCCTAAACATAACACTAAGCCTAAGCCTAAGCCTAACCCTAACCCTAAACCTAACCCTCACCCTAAACCTAACCCTAACCCTAACCCACACCCTATCCCTAACCCTAACCCTAACACTAAATCTAAACCTAACCTTAACCCTAACCATAAACCTCATCCTAGGACTCATCCTAAACATAACCCTAACCCTAACCCTCACTCTCGGCCTAAGCCTAAGCCTAAGCTTAAGCCTAACCCGAACTCTAAACCTCACCCTAACCATCACCTTAACCTAACCCTAACACTAACCCTAACTCTAACCCTAAACCTCACCATCACCCTAACCCTAACTCTAACCCTAACACTAAAACTTATCCTCACCCTATCCCTAAACCTAACCCTCATCCTCAAACTCACCGTAACCCTAACCCTAACCCTAACAATAACCCTAACACTAAACCTAACCCTCACCCTAACCATAACCCTCAACATAACCTTAACCCTCAATCTAACCCTCACCCTCACCCAAACCGTAACCCTAACCCTCCCTCTCACCCTAACCCTAAACGTAACCCTAACCCTCCCCGTAACCCTCAACCTAACCCTAACCCTAATCCTAAGCCTAACCCTAATTCTAAACCTAAATCTAACCCTAACACTAACACTAACCCTAACTCTAACCCTAAACCTCACCCTCACGCTCACCCTAACTCTAACCCTAACCGGAAACCTAAACCTCCCCTAACCCTAACGCTCACCCTCACCCTCAACATAACCCTAACCCTAACCCTAACAATAACCCTAAACCTAACCCTAACTCTCATCATATCCATAGCCTTCATCCTAACCCTAACCCTCACTCTAACACTTACCCTCACCCTAACACTAACCCTAACCATTACAGTAACCCTCACACTAACCCTAACCATCACCCTAACCCTAAACCTCACCCTAACCCTAACTCTCACCCTCAACCTATCCCTCAACCTAACCAAAACCCTCATCCTCACCCTTAACCTCACACTAACCATAACACTAATCCTGAATCTAACCCTCAACCTCACCCTAACCCTAACCCTCACCTTACCATAAACCTCACCCTCAGCCTAACCCTCAACTTTACACTTACAGTCACCCTAACCCTAACCCTCACCTTCACCCTCACCCTCACCCTAATCCTAACCCTACCCCTCATCCTAACCCTTAACCTACCATAACCCTAACCATCATTCTAAACCTAATCCTCATCCACACCCATACCCTCAGCCTAACCGTAAGACTAAGCCAAACCCTAACCCTAACCCTCACACTCACCCTACCGTCAACCTAATCCTAAACCTAACCCTAACCCTAACATTAAACCTCAACCTAACCCTCACCCTAACCCTAACACTAACCCTAACACTCAACCTAACCCTCCCCCTAAACCTAACTCTAACCCTAAACCTCACCCTCACCATAACCATAATCCTAAAACTAAACCTCACGCTAACCCTGATCCTAAACCTCACCCTCACCCTCACCCTTACTGTAACTCTAACCCTAACCTTAACTATAACACTAACCATAAACCTAACCCAAACCCTGAACCTCATCGTAACTTTAACCCTAACACAAACCCTCACCCTAATCCTAATAGTAACCCACAGCCTCACCTTAACCCTAACCCTCACCCTACCCTAACACTCACCCTCACCATAACCCTAACCTTAATCATAAACATCACCTAACGCTAACCCTAACCCTCACGCTAACTCTAGCCCTCCCCCTAATCCTAATGCTAAACCTAAACATAATCCTAACACACCCTAACTCTAAAAACCTAACACTAACACTCACCCTCACCCTCATGCTCCGCCTAAGCCTCCGCCTCAGCCTAAGACAAACCCTGACCCTCACACACCCTCACCCTAACCCTAACCATAACACTAACCCTCCCACTAAACCTAACTCTAATCCTAAACCTCACACTCACCCTAATCCTAATCCTAATCCTGACACTAAATCTCACCCTAACCCAAACCCTAACCCTCACCCTTACCCTCACCCTCACCCTCTCCGTAACTGTAACCCTAACCTTAACAATAACACTAATCTTAACTCGAAACCTAAACCTAACCCTAATCCTATACATAACCATCACCCTCAGCCTCACCATAACTGCAAAAGTCACCAGAACCATAACACTAATACTCCTAACCCTAACCCTAATCCTAACAATCACCCTCACCCTAACCCTAATCCTAACCCTAATCCTCACTCTAACCCTAGCCCTAACCTCACCGTAACCCTAACCCTCATCCTAACCCTCACCCTAACAATAACCCTAACAATCACCCTCACCCTAGCCTTCACCCTAACCCTAATCCTAACCCTAACCCTCACTCTAACACTCACCCTAACCCTCACCATAACCCTCACACTCACCCTAACCCTCATCCTCACCCTAACCCTCACCCTAACCCTAACCCTCCCCTCACCATAACCCTAACCCTCATCCTAACCCTAACCCTAACCCTAAACCTAAACCTAAACCTCACCCTAACAATAACCCTAACCCTCACCCTCACCCTAGCCCTCACCCTAAACCTAATCCTAACCCTAATCCTCATCCTAAACCTCACCCTAACCCTAACCCTAAACCTCACCCTAACCGTAATCCAAACCCTAACCCTCAACCTAACCCTAACCCTCACCCTCACTGTAACCTGAACCCTAAACCTCATCCAACCCTAAACTAAACCCGAACCCTAACTCTCACCCTAATGCTAACCCTAACCCAAACCCTGACCCTCATCATATCTCTAACCCTAATCCTAACCCTCAGCCTCACCTTAACCCTTACCGTAAACCTAACCCTAAATCTAACCCTAACACTAACCCTAACCCTCACTCTAACTCTAGCCCTCACCCTAACTCTAATGCTAAACCTAAATTTCATCCTAACACTCACCGTAACCCTAAAACCCTAACCCTAACCCTCACCCTCACCCTCACGCTCTGCCTAAGCCTCAGGCTCAGTCTAAGACTAACCCTGACCCTCACACTCACCCTCATCCTAACCCTAACAGTAACACTAACCCTAACCCTAACCCTCACACAAACCCTTACCCTAATGCTAATTCTAACCCTAAACCTCACCCTCACCCTAACCCTAAACCTCACCCACACCCTCCCCATCTGCCTAACATTAAGCCTAACCCTAACCCCAACCCTAACCCTAACACTAACCCTACCCCTCAACCTACCCCTCACCCCAACCCTAACCCTCACCCTCACCCTAGCACATACCCAAACCCTAAGCCTAAGCCTAACCCTCATCCTAACCCTCACTCTAACCCTAACCCCAACACTCACCCTAACCATAACCCTCACCCTCACTCTCACTCTAACTCTAAACCTAACCTTAACCCTAACCCTAACCTTCACACTCACCCTCACCTTAACCCTAACCCTAATCCAAACTAACACTAACCCTCAACCCCACACTAAAACTCACCCTAACCCCAACCCTAACCCTAACACTAACCCTAACCCTCACCATACCCCACACACTAACCCTAACCCTAACCCTCACCCTCAACCTAGCCCATACCCAAACCCTAAGCCTAAGCCTAACCCTCATTCTAACCCTAACCCCAACACTCACCCTAACCGTAACCATCACCCTCACACTCACCCTAATTCTAAACCTAACCCTAAACTTAACCCTAAACCTCACACTCACCCTCACTTTAACCCTAACCCTAATCCTAACCCTAGCACTAACCCTCACACCCACACTAAACCTCACCCTAACTCTAACCCTAACACTAACCCTAACCCTAACCTTAAACCTCAGCCTCACCCCAACCCTAACTCTAACCCTAAATCTCACCCTCACCCTAACCCTAACCCTAACCCTAATCCTAAACCTCACCCTAAACCTAAACTTTACCCTAACACTTACCCTCACCCTAACACTTACACTAACCTTAACACTAACACTCACACTAACGCTAACAATCACCCTAAACCTAAACCTCACCCTAACCCAAACGCTAACCCTCAACTTCACCCTAGCCCTCACCCTAAGCCTAACACGCATCCTCACCCTAAACCTCACACTAACCCTAACACTAATCCTCAATCTAACTCTCACCCTCACCCTAACCCTAACCAGAACCCTCATCCTTACAATAACCCTCACCCTCAGCCTAACCCTCAACTTTACTCTGTCACCCTCATCCTAACCCTCACCCCAAAGCTAACCCTCATCCTAACCCTCACACTAACCGTAACCCTAACCATCACCCTAACCCTAACCCTCACCCTCGAATTCAGCCTCAGCCTAACCCTAAGCCTAAGCCTAACCCTAACCCTCATCCTAACTCTCAACCTAACCATTACCAGAAGCATCAATCTAAAACCTAATCCTCATCCCCACCATCACCCTCAGCCTAACCCTAAGCCTAAACTTAACCCAAAAAATAACCCTCACACTCACCCTCAGCATAACCCTAATCCTAAACCTAACCCTAAACCTAAACCTCAAACTAACCCTCACCCTAACCCTAACCCTAACCCTCACCCTCACTTTAGTCCTCAACATAACCCTCACCTCAAACCTAACCCTCACCCTCAATGTAACCCGAAACTTAACCCTCCCCCTAACCCTACGCCTAAACCTAAACCTCACCCTAACCCTAACACTAAACCTCACCCTCACCCTAGCCCTCACCCTAACCCTAATTGTAACCCTAAACCTCATTCTAACCCAAACCCTAACACTATCCCTAAACCTCACCCTAATCCTAAACCTAATTGTAACCCTCAAACTAATGCTAACCCTGACACTCAATGTAATACTAACCCTAAACCTCAAACTAACACCAACCCTCACACTCACAATCGCCCTCAGCCTAAACCGAAGCCTAATCCTAACCCTAACCCTAACCCTCATACTCACCCTCACCCTAACCCTAATCCTAACCCTGACACTAAACCTCACCCTAAGCCTAACCCTAACTCTAACGCTTACCCTCACCCTCACCTTCACCTTAACTCTAACCCTAACCCTAACAATAACACTAATCCTAACTCGAAACTTAACCTAACCCTAATCCTATCCCTAACCCTCACCCTCAGCCTCACCATCACTGCCAAGGTAACCAGAACCATAAAACTAACAATAATCCTAACCCTAACCCTAATCCTAACCCTCACCCTCACCCTAACCCTCATCCTCAACCTAACTCTAACCCTAACCCTAACCCTCTCCCTCACCATAACCCTAACCCTCATTCTAACCCTCAGCCTAACCCTAACACTAACCCTTAACCTCACCCTAAAAATAACCCTAACCCTCACCCTCACCCTAGCCCTCGCCCTAAACCTAATCCTAAACCTAATCCTCATCCTAACTCTCCCCCTAATCCTTAACTGAAAACCTAACTCAAAACCTTCACCGTAACCCTAAACTTAAACTGAACCATAACTGTCACCCAAATGCTAACCCTAAACTGAACCCTAACCCTAACCCTCAACCTCACTCTCAGCTTAATGCTAAGACTAATCCTAACCCTAAGCCTAACCCAAGCACTCACCCTAACACTACCCCTAATCGTAATCCTAACCCTAACCCTAACCCTCACCCTCATCCTAACCCTCACCCTAACCCCAACCCTAACACTAACCCTAACCCTAACCCTCACCCTAACCCCAACCCTAACACTAACCCTAACCCTAACCCTAACCCTCACCCTAACCCTAACACTAACACTAACCCTAACCCTAACCCTCACCCTAACCCTAACCCTAAGCCTCAAGCTCACCCTAACCCTAACCCTAACACTAACCCTCACACTCACCCTCAATTTAGTCCTAATCCTAATCCTAACCCTAATCCTCACCTTCACCCTAACCTTCACCCTAACAATACCCCTAACAGCAACACTAACCCTAAACCTAACCCTAACTCTCACCCTAACCCTCACACTCACACTTGGTCTAAGCCTAAGCCTAACGCAAAGCTTAAGCCTAACCCTAACCCTCACACTGACGCTCACCCTAACCCTAACAATATCACTAACACTAACTCTAACCCTAAACTTCACCCTCACCCTAACCCTGACTCTAACACTAACCCTAAACATAAACCACACCCTAAACCTAACCCTAACTCTCAACCTCACCGTAAATGTAACACTAACCCTAACCTAACAATAACCCTAACCCTAACCCTAACCCTCATTCTAATCATAACCCTCACCCTAAACCTAACCCTCAAACTAACACTTACCCTCACCCTAACCCTAACACTAACACTCACACTAACCCTAACCATGACCCTAACATTAAACCTCACCCTAAGCCTAACCCTAACGCTCACCCTCAACCTAGCCCTCACCCTAACCCTAACCCATATCCTCACTCTAAACCTCACACTAACCCTAAACCTAATCATCAATCTTAACCTCACCCTCACCCTAACCCTAACCCTAACCCTAGACCTTACCTTAATCCTCACTCAGCCTAACCCTCAGATTTTCCCTTACCGTCACCCTCACCCAAATCCCTCACCCTAACCATAACCCTCTTCCTAACCTTCACCCTGACCATAATCCTAAGCATCACCCTAACCCTAACCCTGACCCTCAACCTCACCATCAGCCTAACCCTAAAGCCTAAGCGTAAACCTAACACTAACCCTCACCCTCACACTAGCCCTCACCCTAACCCTAATACTAACCCTAACCTTAATCATAACCCTAAACCTAACACTAACCATAACCATCACCCAAAACCTAATCCTCATCCACACTCTCACCCACAGCCTAACCCTAAGTCTAAGCCTAACCCTAACCCTAAACCTTACACTCACCCTCACCATAACCCTAATCCAAAACCTAACCCTAACGCTAACCCTAAACCTCAACCTAACCCTCACCCTAACCCTAACCCTAACACTAAACCTAACCCTAACCCTCACCCTAACTATCTCCCTAACCCTTACTCTAACACTAAACCTCACCCTCACCCTAACCCTAAACCTCAGCCTCAGCCTCACCCTCACCATAACTCTAACCCTAACCCTAACAATAACCCTAACCCTAACACTAACCTTAACGCTCATCCTCACCGTAACCCTAAACCTAACCCAAGCCCTCACCCTAACCCTAACCCTAACCCTCACCCTCAGCCTCACCCTCACCGAAAACTTAACCATAACACTAACAATAACCCTAATCCTAACCCTAATCCTAACCATCACCCTCACCCTAAACCTAACCCTAAACTTCACCCTAATTCTAAACCTCAACCTCACCGTAACCCTAACCCTAACACTCACCCTAACCCTAAACCTAACCCTAATCCTAAACCTTGCCATAATGTTAACCCTAACCCTCACACTCAACCTTGCCCTCATCCTAACCCTAATCCTAACCCTAAACCTTATCCAATCCCTCACCCTAATCCTAACCCTAAACCTGACCCTAACAATAACCCTCACCCTCACACTCAGCCTAACCCTAAGCCTAAGCCTAACCCGAACCCTAACCCTCACACTCAACCTCATCCTAACCCTAACCCTAATCCTAACACTAACACTAACCCTAACACTAACCCTCAACCTAAACCTCCCCCAACCCTAACTCTAAACCTAAACCTCACCCTCAACCTAACCCTAACCCTCACCATCACCCTCACCCTCAGCCTAAACCTAAGCCTAACCCTAACCCTCACCCTAGCCTTCACACTAACCCTAACTCTAAACCTAATCCTCACCCTCAACCTAACCCTAAACCTAAACCTCACCCTAAATCTAACCGTAAGCCTAACCCGCACCCTCACCCTCACCCTCACCGTAACTCTAAACCTAACCCTCACAATAACACTAACCATAACCCTAACCCTAACCATAAATCTCACCCTCAGCCTCACCCTCACTGCAAACTTAAACGTATCCATAACACTAATATTAATCCTTACCCTAACCCTAACCCTAACTCTAACCCTAACCCTATCCCTAATCCTCACCCCACCCTCACCCTCAGCCTAACCCTAAGCCTAACCCTAACCCTAACCCTAACTTTAACCCTAACCCTCACCCTCACCCTAACCCTATTTCTAAAACTAACCCTAAACCTCAGCCTAACCCTAACCCTAACCCTACCCCCACACTCACCCTCATGGTAACTCTAACCCTAACCCTAACAATAACACTAACCCTAACCCTAACCATCACCCTAAACCTAATCCTCACCCCCATCCTCAACCTCAGCCTAACTGTAAGCCTAAGCCTAAGCCTAACCCTCACCCTCACCCTCACCCTAACCCTAATCATAACCCTAAATCTATCCCTAACCCTCCCCCTCCCCCTCACCCGAATTCTAACCCTAAACCTCACCAGCACCCTAACCCTAACCCTAACCCTAACCCTAAAACTCACCCTAAAACTCACCCTAACCCTCACCCTCACTCTCAACATGACCATAACTCTAACCCTAACCCTAACAATAATACTAACCCTAACCCTAACCCTAACCGTAATACTAACCATAAACCTCACCCTGAGCCTCACCCTCACCGTAAACTTAACACTAATCATAACACTAACAATAGCCCTAAACCTAACCCTAAACCTAAACCTCACCCTAACCCTAAACCTAATACTCACCTTAACCCTCAACTTGACCCTTACTGTCACCCTCACCCTAACCCTCACCCTAACACAAATCCTCATCCTAAACCTCTCCCTAACCATGACCCTAATCATCATGCTAACCCTAACCCTCAACTTCACCCTCAGCCTCAGCCTAACCCTAAGCCTATGCCTAACTCTACCCTAATCCTCACCCTCACCCTAGACCTCACCCTACCCCTAATCCTAGCCCTGACCCTCATCCTAACCCTAACCCTAACCCTAAAAATAACCCTAAACCTAAACCTAACCCTCATTCTCACCATAACACTCACCCTAACCTTAAACCTCACCCTAACAATTACCGTCACCCTAACACTAACCCTAACCCTAAAACTAACCCTCACACTATCCCTAAAGATCACCCTAACCTTAACACTCACCCTAACCCTAATGTAACCCTTATCCTCACCCTACACCTCAACCTAATCCTAACCCTCATCCTCACTCTAAACCTCACACTAACCCTAAAAACTAATCCTCAATCTAAACCACACCCTAACCCTAACCCTAAACCTCACCCTAACCCGAACCCTCACACTTACTGTAATCCTAATTCTCAGCCTAACCCTCAACATTACCTATACTGGCAACCTCACCCTAACCCTCACACTAACCCTAACCCTCATCCTAACCCTCACCGTGACCATAACCCTAAGCAAGCATCACCCTAATCCTAACCCTCACCCACAACCTAAACCTAACACACACTCTCACACTAACCCTCACACTAACACTAACTCTATCCCTAAACCTCACCCTCACCCTAACCCTAACCCTCAAACTCACCCTCAACCTCAGCCTAACCCTAAGCCTAACCCTAACCCTCACCCTAACTATCACACTCAACCTCACAGTAACCCTAATCCTAATCCTAACCATAACCATAACCCTCACCCTAACCCTAACACTAACCCTAACATTAACCCTAACACTAACCCTAACCCTAACACTCACCCTAACCCTAACTCTAAAATTAAACCTCACCCTCAAACTAACCCTAAACATAAACCTCACCCTAAACTTAACCCTAAACCTCACCCTCACCCTAGCCCTCAGCCTAACTCTAATCGTAACACTAACCCTCAACCTAACCTTCACCCTAACCCTAATCCTAACACTCACCCTAAACCTAACCCTCACCCTCAACCTCACCCTCAGCCTAACCCTAAGCCTAACCCTTAACCTAACCCTAACCCACACACTCACCCTCACCCTAACCCTAATCCTAAACCTAACCCTAACCCTAACCCTCACACTAACCCTCATCCTAATCCTACCCTAACACTAACCCTAACTCTAACCGTCAACCTAACCCTCACACTAAGCCTATCTAACCCTAAACCTCACCCTACCCCTAACCCTAACTCTAACTCTAATCCTAACCCTAAACCTCACCCTAACCCTAACCCTAACCCTAACCCTCACCCTCACCCTCACCCTCATCCTCAACGTAACCCTAAACCTAAAATTAAAAATAACCCTTACACGAACCCTAACCCTCAACCTAATTGTAAACCTCATCCTAACCCTAACCATCACCCTAACACTAACCTTAACCCTAACACTAAACCTCACACTAACCCTAAACCTCAACCTAACCCTAACCCTAACCCTTACCATCAACCTCACCCTAGCCCTCACCCTAACCCTAATTCTAACTCTTACCATTACCTAACCCTCAACCCTTATCCTCACCCTAAACCTCACACTAACCCTAACCCTAATCCTCAATCTAACCCACCCCCTCACCCTAGCCCCTAACGTCACACTTACCCTAACCCTCACTGTAACCCTAACCCTCACCCTTATCTTAACCTTCACCTACAGCCTAACCCTCAAATTTTCCCTTACCTTCACCCTCACCTTAACACTCAGTCTATCCCTAAACCTCATCCTAAACTTCAAGTTAACCAAAACACTAACCATCACCCTAACCCTAACCCTCACCCTCAATCTCACCCTCACCCTAACCCTAATCCTAACCCTAACCCTAATCCTAACCCTAACATTCACCCTCAGCCTCATGCTCACTCCAAAAGTAACCTTAACCACAACACTAACAATAAACCTAACCCTAAACCCAATCCTAACCCTCCACCTCACCCTCACCCTAATCCTAAACCTAACACTCACCCTCAGCCTCACCCTCACTCCAAAAGTAACCTTAACCATAACACTAACAATAAACATAACCCTAACCCCAATCCTAACCCTCCACCTCACCCTAACCATAATCCTAAACCTAACCCTCACCCTCAGCCTCACACTCACTCCAAAAGTAACCTTAACCATAAAACTAACAATAAACCT
Organism: Dipodomys merriami; assembly: GCF_024711535.1. Lineage (NCBI taxonomy): Eukaryota > Metazoa > Chordata > Mammalia > Rodentia > Heteromyidae > Dipodomys > Dipodomys merriami. The sequence goes on from NW_027206021.1 coordinate 57,712, forward strand.
AACCCTAACCCCAATCTTAACCCTCAACCTCACCATAACCCTAATCCTAACCTTAACCCTCACCCTAACCCTAACCCTCACCCTCACTGTAACCCTAACCATCATCCTAACCCACACCCTAACCCTAATCCTCACCCTCACTGTAAAACTAACCCTCACCCCCAACATCACCCTCAGCCTAACCCTAAGCCTAAGCCTAAGCCTAACCATAACCCTCACACTCACCCTCACCCTAACCCTAATCCTAAACCTAACCCTATCCCTAAAAATCAACCTAACCCTAACCCTAAACCTAGCCCTCCCAATAACCCTAACTCTAAACCTAATCCTCACCCTCAACCTAACACTAACACTAAACCTTACCCTAAATCTCATCGTAACCCTAACCCTCACCCTCACCCTCACCGAAACTCTAAACCTAACCTTAACAATAACACTAACCATAACCCTAACCTTAACCATAAACCTTACCCTAAGCCTCACTCTCACTGCAAACTTAAGCCTAACCATAACACTAACATTAACCCTTACCCTAAGCCTAACCCTAACTCTAACCCTCACCCTAACCCTAGTCCTCACCCCCACTGTCAACCTCATCCAAACCCTAAACCTAACCCTAACATTAACCCTAAATTTAACCCTAAACCTCACCCTCACCCTAACACTATCTCTAAACCTAACCCTAAACCTCAGCCTAAACCTAACCCTAACCCTACCCGCACCCTCACCGTCACAGTAACTCTAACCCTAACCCTAAAAATGACACTAACCCTAACCCTAACAATCACCCTAATCCTAATCCTCACCCCCAGCCTCACCCTCAGCTTCACCCTAAGCCTAAGCCTAAACATAACCCTCACCCTTACCCTCACCCTAACCCTAATCCTAACCCTAACCCTATCCCTAAACCACAACCTAACCCTCACCCTCACACTAATACTAACACTAAACTTAACCTTAACCCTCACCCTAACCCTCCCCTCACCCTAACTCTAAACCTAAACCTCACCAGTACCCTAAACCTAACCCTAACCCTAACCCTAATACTCACCCTAAACCTCACCCTAACCTTCACCCTCACACTCACCATGACCGAAACTCTAACCCTAACCTTAATAATAATACTAAACCTAACCCAAACCCTAACACTAACCATAACCCTCACCCTGAGCCTCACCCTCGCCGCAAACTTAACACTAACCATAACACTAACAATAACCCTAACCCTATCCCTAAGCCAAACCCTAACCCTAACCCTCACACTAACCCTAACCCTAATCCTAACAGTAAAACTAACCCTAAACCTCAACCTAACACTAAAGCTCATCCTAAACCTCACCCTAAACATAGCCCTAACCCTCATCCTAAACCTAACCCTAACCCTAACTCTAACCCTCACCCTAACCCTCACACTAACCTTAACCCTAACACTAACCCTAACTCTAACTCTAAACCTCACCATCACCCTAAACCTAACTCTAAACCTAACCCTAAATCTAAAGCTCACCCTAACCCTAACTTAACCCTCACCCTCACCCTCAGCTTAACCCTAGAATAACCCTAACTCAAACCCTAACCCTAACCCTCACCCTCACCCTAACCCTAACCCTAACCCAAGCCCTCACCCTAAACCTAACCTTAACCCTAACCCTAAACCTCACCATAACCCTAAACCTAAACCTCACCCTCAGCCTCACCCTCACCTTAAATTTAACATTAATCATAACACTAACAATAACCCTAACCCTAAACCTAATCCTAACCCTCACCCTCAACCTAACACTAACCCCAACCCTAAAATTCACCCTAACCCTAAACCTAACCCTAATCCTAAATCTCGCCATAATTCTAACCCTACCCGTCCCCCTAAACCTTGCCCTCATCCTAGCCCTAATCCTTACACTAAACCTCATCCTAACCCTCACCTTAATCCTAACCCTAACCCAATCCCTCACCCTAACCCTAACACTCAACCTCAAACTCAGCGTAACCCTAACGCTAACCCTCACACTCAAACTCACCCTAACCCTAATCCTAACACTAAACCTAACCCTAACCCTAACCCTTACAATCACCCTAACCCTCACCCTAACCCTAACTCTAAACCTAAACCTCACCCTCAACCTAACCCTAACTCTAACCCTAACCCTAAACCTAAGCCTCACCCTAACCCTAACCCTTACCCTCACCCTCACCTTCACTGTAACCTTAATGCTAACCCTAACCCTAACAATTACCCTAAACCTAACACTAACCCTAACCCTAACCATAACCCTCACCCTAACGCTATAACTCACCCTACCACTAACCCTCACCCTAAAACTAGCCCTAGTCTTAACACTAACCCTCACACTAACCCTAACCATCACCTTAGCCCTAAAACTCAACCTATCCCTATCCCTAACCCTCACCCTCACCATAGCTCTCACACTAACCCTAACCCTCATTATCACCCTAAAACTCACTCTAACCTTAACACTAATCCTCAATCTTAGCCTCACCCTCACCCTAACCCTAATCCTAATCCTCACCCTAACCCTCACCATGACACTTACTGTCACCCTCACCATAAACCTCACCCTAACCCTAACCCTTATCCTAACCCTCACCCTAACCATGACCCTAACCATCATGCTAACCCTAACCCTCAACCTCACCCTAAGCCTCAGCCTAAACCTAAGCCTAAGCCTAACCCTAACACTAATCCTCACCCTCAACCTAGCCCTCACTCTAACCCTAATCCTCACCCTGACCCTCATCCTAACCCTAACCCTAACCCTAAAAACAACCCTAAACCTAACCCTAACCCTAACCCTAATCCTAACCCTAAACCTAACCCTCACCATAACACTAACCCTAACCGTAACACTAACACTCACACTAACCCTAATGATCACCCTAAGGTTAACACTCACGCTAACCCTAACACTAAATGTCACCCTCAACCTAGCCCTCAACCTAACCCTAACCCTCATCCTCACCCTAAACCTCACACTAACCCTTAGACTAATCCTCAATCTAAACCACACCCTCACCCTAAACCTAAACCTAACACTCACCCTAACACTAACCCTCACCCTTACCGTAATCCTCATTCTCAGATAACCCTCAACTTTACCCTTACTGTCCTGTCAACCTCACCCTAACCCTCATACTAACCCTAACCCTCATCCTAACCTGACCCTGACCGTAATCGTAAGCATCACCCTAATCCGAACCCTCACCCTCAAACTAACCCTAACATTAACCCTCACACTAACACTAACTCTAACCCTAAACCTCACCCTCAACCTAAGCCTCACCATCACCCTCACCCTCAGCCTAACACTAAGTCTAATCCTAAACCTAACCCTCACACTCACCCTCACCCTCACCCTAAACCTAATCCTAACCCTAACCCTAACCCTCAACCTAACCCTAACACTAACCCTAACCCTAGCCCAAACACTAACCCTAACCCTCACCCTAACCCTAGCTCTAAAATTAAACGTCACCCTCACCCTAACCCTAACCCTAAACCTCAGCCTAACCCTAACCCTAACACACAGAGTCATCCTAGCCTTCACCCTAACACTAATCCTAACCCTAATCCTCATCCTAACACTCACATTAACCCTAACACTTACCCTCAATCGCACTCTCTGCCTCACCATAACTCTAACCCTAACCCCAACAATGACACTAACCCTAAACCTAACGATCACCCTAAAACTAATCCTCACCCCCACCTTCACCCTCAGCCTAACCCTTAGCCTAAGCCTAACCCTAACCCTAACCCTCACCCTCACTCTCACCCTAACCCTAATCCTAACCCTAACCCTATCCCTAAACCTCAACCTAACCCTCACCCTCACCGTAATGCTAACACTAAACCTAAACCTAACCCTCACCCTAAACCATCCCCCTAACCTGAACTCTAACCCTAAACTTCACCAGCACCCTAAAACTAACCCTAACCCTAAACCTCACCGTAAACCTCACCCTAAACCTCACCCTCAACCTCACTCTCACAGTGACCGTAACTCTAACCCTAACCCTAACAATAACAGTAACCCTAACCCTAAACCTAACAATAACCATAAACCTCACCCTGTGCCTTACCCTCACCGCAAAATTAACACTAAACATAACATTAACAATAATCCTAAACCTAAGCGTAAGCCTAAGCCTAAGCCTAACCCTAACCCTAACACTCACCAAAACCCTAACCCTAACCCTAAACCTAATCCTAACCCTAACACTAAACCTAACACTAACCCTAAACCTAAACCTAAACCTCATCTTAACACTCATACTAAACCTAACCCTTACCCTCACCCTAACCCTCACCCTAACCCTCACCTTAGCCCTAACCCTAACAATAACCCTAACACTAAACCTAAACCTCACCATCACCCTAAACCTAACTCTAACCCTAACCCTAAAACTGAACCTCATCCTAACTCTAAACCTAACCTTCACCCTCAACTTCACTGTAACCCTAAACCTAACCCTAACAATAACCCTAACACTAAACCTAACCCTCACCCTAACCATAACGCTCAACATAACCCTAACCCTCAATCTAACCCTCACCCTCAACCTAACGCTAACCCTAACCGTAACCCTAATCCTAACCCTAAACTTAACCCTAACCCTAACCATCACGTTACACCTATTCCTCATCCCCACCCTCACCCTGAGCCTAACCCTAAGCCTAAACCTAACCCTAACCTTAACCCTCAAACTTACCCTCACCCTAATCGTAACACTAACACTAACCCTTACTCTAACCCTAAACCTCACCCTCACCCTAACCCTAACTCTAACCCTAATCTGAAACCTAAACCTCATCCTAACCCTAACCCTCACTCTCACACTCACTCTCTACATAACCCTAACCCTAACCCTAACCTAACAATAAACCTAACCCTAACCCTAACCCTCATCCTAACCATAACCTTCACCCTAAACCTAACCATCACCCTAACACTTTCCCTCACCCTAACACTAACCCTAACCATAACACTAACCGTCACACTAACCCTAACCATCAACCTAACCCTAAACCTCACCCTTACCCTAACTCTCACCCTCAACCTAGGCCTCAACCTAACCCTAAACCTCATCCTCACCGTTAACCTCACATTAACCTTAACACTAATCCTGAATCTAAACCTCAACCTCACCCTAATCCTAAACCTCACCTTACCGTAACGCTCACCCTCACCCTAACCCTCACCATAACATAAATCCTCATCCTAACCCTCACCTTTACGGCAACCTCAACCATCAACCTAACCCTAACCCTCACCCTCACCCTCAGCCTCAGCCTAAACTTAAGCCTAAGCCTAAGCTTAACCCTAACCCTCACCCTCACCCTAGCCCTCACCCTAACCCTAATCCTAACACTAACAATTATACTAACCCTTAACCTAACCATAACCCTAACCATCATTCTAAACCTAATCCTCACCTCCACCCATACCTCAGCCTAACCCTAAGCCTAAGCCAAACCCTAACCCTAACCCTCAAACTCACCCTGACTCTCACCCTAATCCTAAACCTAACCCTAACCCTAACATTAAACCTCAACCTAACCCTCACCCTAACCCTAACACTAACCCTAACCCTAACACTCAACCTAACCTTCCCCCTAACCCTAACTCTAACCCTAAACCTCACCCTCACTCTAACCATAATCCTAACACTAAACCTCACCCTAACCCTGATCCTAACCCTCACCCTCACCCTCACACTTAATGTAATTCTAAGCCTAAACTTAACTTATAACACTAACCTTAAACCTAACCCAAACCCTGACCCTCACGGTAACTCTAACCCTAAAACAAACCCTCACCCTAATCCTAATCCTAACCCTCAGCCTCACCCTAACCCTAACCCTAACACTAACCCTAAACCTTACCGTAACGCTAGCCCTAACCCTCACCCTAACTCTAGCCCTCCCCCTAACCCTAATGCTAACCCGACACTCATCCTAACACTCACCTTAACCCTAAAACCCTAACCCTAACACTCACCCTCACCCTCACGCTCCGCCTAAGCCTCCGCCTCAGCCTAAGACTAATCCTGACCCTCACACTCAACATCACCCTAAACCTAACCGTAACACTAAACCTAACCCTAACCTTCACACTAACCCTCCCCCTAACCCTAATTCTTACCCTAATCCTCACCCTCACCCTAACCCTAAACCTCACCCTCACCCTCACCCTCCGCCTAACATTAAGCCTAACCCTAACTGCAACCCTAACCCTAGCACTAACCCTAACCCTTCACCCTACCGCTCACCCTAAACCTAACCCTAACCCTCATCCTCACCCTAGCCCATACCCAAACCCTAAGCCTATGCCTAACACTCACCCTAACCCTCACTCTAAACCTAACACCAACACTCACCCTAACTGTAACCCTCACCCTCACCCTCACCCTAACTCTAATCATTACCCTAACCCTAAACCTCACACTCACCCTCACCTTAACCTAACCCTAATCCTAACCCTAAAACTAACCCTCAACCCCACACTAAATATCACCCTATCCCCAACCCCAACCCTAACACTAACCCTAACCCTCACCCTAACTCTCACCCTAACCCTAACCCTAACCCTCACCCTCAACCTAGCCCATACCCGAACCCTATGCCTAAGACTAACCCTCACCCTAACCATCACTCTAAACCTAACGCCAACACTCACCATATCCGTAACACTCACCCTCACCCTCACCCTAACTCTAAACCTAACCCTAACCCTAATCCTAAACCTCACACTCACCCTCACCTTAACCCTAACCCTAATCCAAACTCTAACACTAACCCTCAACCTTACACTAAAACTCACCCTATCCCCAACCCTAACCCTAACACTAAACTTAGCCCTCACCCTACCCGTCACACTAACCCTAACCCTAATCCTTACCCTCAAACTAGCCTATACCCAAACCCTAAGCCTAAGCCTAACCCTCACCCTCACCATAACTCTAACACTACTCCTAACATTAACCCTAACCCTAACACTAAACCTGACCCTAAACCTCACCCTAACTCTGCCCCTAACCCTAACTCTAACCCGAAACCTCACCATCACCCTAACCCTAAACCTCAACCTCACCCTCACCCTCACCATAACTCTAACCCTAACCCTAAAAATAAACCTAACCCTAACACTCACCCTAACCATCATCCTCACTGTAACCCTAAACCTTACCCAAGCCCTCACCCTAACCCTAACCCTAACCCTAACTCTCACCCTAACCCCAAACCTCAACCTCACCGTAACCCTAACCCAAACACTCACCCTAACCCTAAACCTAACCCTAATCCTAAACCTTGCCATAATGCCAACCCAAAACCTCAACCTCACCCTTGCCCTCATCCTAACCCTAATCCTAACCCTAAACCTCATCCTAACCGTCACCCTAACCCTAAACCTCATCCTAACCCTTACCCTAACCATAACCCTAACCATCATGCTAAACCTAACCCTCAACCTCACCCTCAGCCTCAGCCTAACCCTAAACCTAACCCTGACCCTCATCCTAACCCTAACCCTAACCCTAAAAATTATCCTAAACCTAACCCTAACACTCATTCTAAACATAAACCTCACCCTAACCCTAAACCTCAACCTAACATTTACCCTCACCCTAACACTAACTCTAACCCTAACACTAACACTCACACTAACCCTAATGATCACCCTAAGGCTAACACTCACGCTAACCATAATCCTAAACCTCACCCTCACTCTAGCCCTCAACCAAACCCTAACCCTCATGCTCACCCTAAACCTCACATTAACCCAAACCCTAATCCTCAATTTAAACCACACCCTCACCCTAACCCTAAACCTATCCCTCACCGAAACCTAACCCTCACCCTTACTGTAATCCTCACTCTCAGCCTAACCCTCTGCTTTAACCTTACTGTCACCGTCACCCTAACCCTCACACTAACCCTAACCCTCATCCTAAACCTCACCCTGACCGTAACCCTTAGCATCAACCTAATCCTAACCCTCACCCACAACCTAACCCTAACACTCACTCTCACACTAACCCTCACACTAACACTAACTCTAACCTTAAACCTCACCCTCACCCTAACCCTAACCCTAACCCTCACCATCACCCTCAGCCTAACCCTAAGCCCAACCTAACCCTCACCCTAACCCTCACACTCACCCTCACATTAACCCTAATCCTAATCCTAACCATAACACTAACCCTCAACCTAACCCTAACAATAACCCTTACATTAACCCTAACACTAATCCTAACACTCACACTCACCCTAATACTAACTCTAAAATTAAACCTCATCCTCAACCTAACCCTAACCTTAAACCTCCCCCTAACCATAAACCTAAACCTCACCCTCACCCTAGCCCTCAGCCTAACCCTAATCCTAACCCTAACCCTCACCCTTACCCTCACCCTAACCGTAATCCTAACACTCACCCTAAACCTCACCCTCACCTTCAAACTCACCCTCACCATAACCCTAAGCCTTACCCTAAACCTAACCCTAACCCACACACTCACCCTCACCCTAACCCAAATCCTAAACCTAACCCTAACTCTAACCCTAACCCTCAAACTAACCCTCACCGTAACACTAAACTAACACTAACCCTAACCCGAACCGTCAACCTAACCCTCAACCTAAGCCTAACTCTAACCCTAAACCTCACCCTAACCCTAACCCTAACTCTAACCCAAATCCTAAACCTAAACCTCACAATAACCCTAACCCTCACCGTCACCCTCACCCTCAACGTAACCCTAAACCTAAAATTAAAAATAACCCTAACACGAACCCTAACCCTCAACCTAACTGTAACCCTCACCCTAAACTTAACCATCACCCTAACACTTACCCCTACCCTAACACTAACCATAACCCTAACACTAACCCTCACACTAACCCTAATATTCATCCTAACCCTAAACCGCACCCTAACCCTAACCCTAACCCTAACCCCCAGCCTCACCCTAGCCCTCACCCTAACCCTAATTCTAACTCTTATCCTCACCTAAACCTAAACCCTTATCCTCACCCTAAACCTCACACTAACCCTAACCCTAATCCTCAATCTAACCCTCACCCTCACCCTAACCCCTAACCCTCACACTTACCCTAACCCTCACCCTAACCTTAACACTCACCCTTATCTTAACCCTCACCCACAGCCTAACCCTCAATTTACCCTTACCTTCACCCTCACCCTAACACTCAATCTATCCCTAACCCTCATCCTAACCTTCAAGCTAACCGTAACACTAACCATCACCCTAACCCTAACCTTTACCCTCAAACTCACCCTCACCCTAACCCTAATCCTAACCCTAAACCTAAACCTAACCCTAACCCTCACCCTCAGCATCACCCTCACTCCAAAAGTAACCTTAACCATAACACTAACAATAAACTTAACTGTAACCCTAATCCTAACCCTCACCCTCACCCTAACCCTAATCCTAACCCTAACCCTCACCCTAACCCTAAACATCACCCTCACTGTAACTCTAACCCTCATCCTAACCCTCACCCTAACTCTAATCCTCACCCTCACTGTAACTCAAATGCTCACTCTCACCCTCACCCTCAGCCTAACCCTAAACCTAAGCCTAACCCTAACCCTAACACTCACACTCACACTCACCCTAACCCTAATCCTAACCTTAACCCTATGCCTAAAAATCAACCTAACCCTAACCTTCACCCTAACCCTCCCACTAACCCTGACTCTAAACATAATCCTCACCCTCAACCTAACCCCAACCCTAAACTTCACCATAAATCTCACCTAACCCTAACCCTCACCCTCACCCTAACCGTAACTCTAACCCTAAACCAAACAATAACACTAACCATAACCCTAACCCTAACCATAAACCTCACCCTCAGCCTCACCCTCACTGCAAACTTAAACCTAACACTAACCATAACACTAACATTAACCCTTAGCCTAACCCTAACCCTAACCCTAACCCTAACCCTAACTCTAACCCTAACCCTAATCCTCATGCCCAAGCTCAGCCTCATTCTAACCCTAAGCCTAACCTTAACATTAACCCTAACTTTAAACCTAAACCTCACCCTCACCCTAACCCTATCTCTAAACCTAACCCTAAACCTCAGCTTAACCCTAACCGAAACACTACCCGCAACCTCACCCTCACGTTAACTCTAATGCTAACCCTAACATTATCAATAACCCTAACCCTAACTATCACCCTAACCCTAATCCTCACCCCCAGGCTCACCCTCAGCCTAACCCTAATCCTAAGCCTAACCTTAACCCTCACACTCACCCTAACCCTAATCCTAACCCTAACCTTATCCCTAAACCTCAACCTAACCCTCACCCTCAGCCTAATGGTAACACTAAACCTAACCCTAACCCTCACCCTAACCCTCCCCCTCAACCTAACTCTCACCCTAAACCTCATCAGCACCCTAAACCTAACCTTAACCCTAACCCTAAACCTCACCCTAAACCTCACTCTAACCCTCACCCTCACTCTCACCATGACCGTAACTCTAAATCTAACCCTAACAATAATACTAACCCTAACCCAAACCCTAACACTAACCATAACCCACACCCTGAGCCTCACCCTCACCACAAACTTAACACTAACCATAACACTAACAATAACCCTAACCCTAACCCTAATCCTAAACTTAACCCTAACCCTAAAAGAATCCCTCAACCTAACGCTAACCCTAAACCTAACCCTAATCGTAACCCTAAAACTAACCCTAACCATAACCATAACCACAAACCTCATCCGAACCCTCACCCTAAACCTAACCCTAACCCTCACCCTAACCCTAACCCTAACCCTCACCACCAAAATCGGCCTAAGCCTAAGCCTAACCCGAACTCTAACCCTCACCCTAACCCTAACCCTAACACTAAACCTCATTCTAACCCTAAACCACACCCTCACCCTAACCCTAACACTAACCCTCACCCTAACCCTAAACCTACCCTCACTGTAACCCTAACTTTAACCCTCACCCTAACCATAAACCTAACAGTAATCCTAAACCTCACCATAATGCTAACCCTAACCCTCACCCTGACACTTGCCCTCATCCTAACCCTAATCCTAACCTTAACCTCATCCTAAACCTCACCCTAATTCTAAACCTAACCCTCACCCTCACCTTCAGACTAACCCTAACCTTAACCCTCACACTCAACCTCACCCTAACCCTAATCCTAACACTAACCCTAACCCTAACCCTAACCCTCACCCTCAACCTAACCCTCCCCCTAACACTAACTCTAAACCTAAACCTCACCCTCACCCTAACCCTAACTCTAACCCTAACCCTAAACCTAAACCTCAACCTAACCATAAACCTTACCCTCAACCTCACCCTCACCGTAACCTTAACCCTAACCCTAACCCTAACAATAACCCTAAACCTAACACTAACCCTAACCCTAACCATAACCCTCACCCTAACACTTACCCTCACCCTCACCATCAACGTAAGCTTAACCCTAACCCAAACAATGACCCTAAAGCTAACACTAACCCTAACCCTAACCATAACCCTCACCCTAACGCTATAACTCACCCTAACCCTCACCCTAAAACTATCCCTAGTCCTAACACTAACCCTCACACTAACCCTAACCATCACCTTAACACTAAACCTCAACCTAACCCTATCCCTAACTCTCACCCTCACCCTAGCCCTCACTCTAACCCTTATCCTCATCCTAAACCTAAACCTAACCCTCACCCTAACCTTAACGCTAAACCTCAAATTAACCTTACCCCTCATCCTCAACATCAACATCAGCTTAACCCTAACCCTAATCCTAATCCAAACGCTAACCCTCACCCTCACCCTCACCATAACTCTAAACCTAACCCTAAACAAAACCGTCACTCTAATCCAAACCCTATCCATGACATTCACCCTAACCCAAACCCTAATCCTAACCCTAAGCCTCACGCTCACCTTAAACCTTACCCTCACACTAACCCTAAACCTAACCCTCATCCTAACACTAACCATAATCCTAACCCTCACCCTAACCTTAACTAACCCTATCCCTCACACAAACCTTAACCCTCCACCTCACCCTCAACCTCAACCTCACCCTCACCCTAACCCTCACCCTCACCCTCAATCTCACCCTAAAAATAACCATAACCCTAACCCTCACACTAAAACTAACTCTGACACTCACCCTCACCTTCACCCTAAGCCTAACCCTACACCTAAGCCTAATCCTAAAACTAACTCTCACTCTCACCCTCACCCTAAACCTAAAAATTACCCTAACCCTAAACCTAACCCTAGTACTCACCCTAACCTTTACCCTCACCGTCACCCTAACCCTAAACCTAACCCTCACCCTAACCCAAACCCTAACCCTAACCCTCACCCTCACCGTAACCCTAACACTAACCCTAACCCTCACCCTAAACCTATCCTTAACCTTAATGCTATCCCTAACCCTAACCCTTCCCCTAAACCTCCCTCTAACCCTTACCCTCACCCTATCCTTCACCCTAACCCTCACCCTAACACTAAACCTAAACCCCATCCTCACCCTAAACCTAACCCTAAGTCTCACCCTCTCCCTCAACCTCACCCGAACCCTAACCCAAACCCTCAACTGAACCCTCACCCTAACGCTCACCCGAAAACGCAACTTAACCCTAACCCTCACCCTCACCCTAACGCTCACCTTAAACCTTACCCTCACCCTAAACCTAACCCTAAAACTAACGATAACCTCACCCTCACCTAACCTAACCTGAATCCTAACCCTTACCCTAAACCTCAACCTAAATCTAACGGTATCCCTAAACCTCACCCTCACCCTAAACCTCATCCTAACCCTTACCCTGACTATAACCCTAACCCTAACCCTAATCCTCACCATAACCCTAACCCTCACACTAACCCTAACACTCACCCACACCCTAAAACTCACCCGAACCCGAACCCGAACCAGAAACCTAACCCGACCCTAAACCCCACCCTAAACCTAACCCTCACCTTAAACATAACTATAACCCTCACCCTCATACTAACACTAAACCTCACCTTAACCCTCACCCTAAATCTCACCGTAACCCTAACGCTAACACTAAACCTCAATCTCATCCTAAGCCTCACACTTATCCTTATCCTGACACTAACCCTAACCCTAACCCTAATCCTCACATTAACCCTAACCCTCACACTAACCCTAACCCTACACCTCACCCTACCCCTCACCCTAACCCTAACCCTAACCCTAAACCTCACCCTAACTCTAATGCTTTCCCTAAACCTCACCCTCACCCTAAAACTCATCCTAACCCTTACCCTCACTATAACCCTAACCCTAACCCTAATCATCACCGTAACCCTAACCCTCACCCTAACCTAAACCGTCACACACACTCTAAAACTCACCCGAACCCGAACCCGAACCCGAACCCTAACCCGACCCTAAACCTCACCCTAACCGTAACCCTCAATCTAAACCTAACTCTAACCCTCACCCTCATACTAACCCAAACCCTGACCTTAACCTTCACACTAACCCTCACCCTAACCCTAACGCTAACCCTAAACCTCACTCTCACCCTAACCCTCACTCTTATCCTTACCCTCACACTAACCCTAACCCTAACCCTAATCCTCACATTAACATTATAACTCACCCTAACCCTAACCCTACCCCTCAACTTAAGCTTCACACTAACCCTAACCCTAAGCCTAACTCTGACAGTAACCCTATCCCAAACCCTAAACTTCACCCTAACCCTTACCGTCACCGTCACCCTAAACCTCACCCTAACCCTAACCCTCAACTACACCTCACCCTAATGCTAACCCTAACCCTAATCCTCACCGTAACCCTCACCCTAATCCTAACCCTATCCCTAACTCTCACCCTAACCCTAAACCTAACCCTAAACCTTACCCTCACCCTCACCCAAACCCTTACCCTCACCCTTACACTAACCCTAACAATCAGCCTAACCATCATCCTAACCCTCACACTAACCCTAAACCTCACCCTAACCATAACCCTAACTCTCAGCCAAACCCACTTCCTAACCCTAACCCTAACCCAAAACCCAACCCTAACCCTAACTCTAACTCTAACCCTCATCCTAAACCTAAAACTCACCCTCACCCTCACCCTCACCCTCAGCCTAACCCTAACCCTCACACTCATCGTCACCCTAACTCTAACGCTAACCCTAAACTTGACCCTGACCCTAAACCCCACCCTATCACTAACCCTCACCCTCACCCTAACCCTAAACCTCACTCTCACTCTAACCCTAACCCTAACCCTCACCCTAATCCTAAGCCTTAACCTAACCCTCACCCTCACCCTAAACCTCAACCTAACCCTTACCCTGCCCCGAACCCTAAACCTAACCCTCAGACTAACCCTCATCCTAACCCTAACCCTAAACCTAACCCTCACAATAAACTCAACGCTAATCCTAACCCTAACCCTCACATTAACCCTAACCCTCAACCTCACCCTCAACCTCATCCTAAGCCTAACCCTAACCCTAACCCTAATCCAAACACTAACCATAAACCCTCAACCTAACCCTAACCCTAATCCAAAACCTAACCCTCACCCTCAATGTAACCCTTACCCTCACTCTAAACCCTACCCTCACCCTAAACCTAAACTTAACCCTCAGTCTAACCCTCATCCTAACCCTAACCCTAACCCTAACCGTCACCCTAATCTTAACCCTAAGTGTAAACCTGACCCTCTCCTAAAACCTAACCCTCACCCTCACCCTCAACCTCACCCTCATGCTCACACTAACCCTCACACTAACCTTCACTCTAACCCTAACCCTAACCCTAACCCTCACCCTAAACCTAACTCTAACCCTCACCCTCATATTAACCCTAAACCTCACCTTAACCCTCATCCTAAACCTACCCCTAACCCTAATGCTAACCCTAATCCTCACTCTCACCCTAACCCTCACCCTAACCCTTATCCTCACAGTAACCCTAACCCTAATCCTAACCCTCACCCTAACCCTAACCGAACCCTCACCCTCACCTTTACCCTAACTCTCACCGTCACCCCAACCATCACCACCACCCTAACACTCACCTACACCCTCACCCTCACTCTCAGCCTCACCCCACCCTAACCATCACCCTCACTCTAAACATCACCCTAACCCTAACTCAAACACAAACTTTAACCCTAATCCTCACCCTAACCCTAATCCTCAACTTAAACCTCACCCTCACCCTAATCCTCACCCTAACCTTAACCCTAATCCTTTCCTAACCAAATCCCTCACCCTCACCCTAACCGTAACCCTAACCCTAATGATGACACTAGTACTCACCCTCACCCTAACCCTAATAATAACCCTAACCCTAATCCTAAACCTAACCCTAATGCTAACCTTAAACCTCAACCTCACCAAAACCCTCACCCTAACCCTTACCCTCACACTAAACATAACCCTAATCCTAACCCTCACACTCACCCTAACCGTAAAACTCACCCTAACCCTAATCCTCAGCCGAAACCTCACCGTCAGCCTAAACATAACCCTAACTCTAACCCTCACCCTAACCCTAACTGTAACCCTAACACTAACCCTAACCCTCACTCTCACCCTAAACCTCACCCTAACCCTTACCCCCATCCTAACCCTAACCCTAACACTAATCCTCAAACATAAACTCACCCTAACCATAACACTAAAGCTCACGGTAACCGCAACCCTCACCCTAACCCTAAACCTCACCCTAACCCTAACCCTGTCCCTAACCCTAACTCTAACCCTAACCCTCACCCTATAATTAACCCTAACCCTAATCCTCACCTAAACCTCCACCCTGACCCTCACCCTCACCCTCATCCTAACCCTCACCCTCACCCTAAACATAAACCTAACCCTCACCCTAACCCTAACCCTAATCCTCCCCCTTACACTAATCCTCACCCTAAACCTCACCCTCACCCTAAACATCACCCTAACCTTAACCCTCACCCTAACCCTAACCCTCACCCTCACCTTAACCCTCACCATCACCTTAACCCTCACCCTAACCCTAACAGTCACATACACCCTAAAACTCACCCTCATCCTAACCCTCACCCTCACCCTAACCCTAAACCTAACCCTAACCCAAACCCTGACCCTAACCCTAATGCTAACACTAAACCTCAACCTCACCATAACCCTCACCCTAACCCTTACCCTCACCCTCAACCTCACCCTAACCCTAACCCCTAAGCCTCACCGTAATCCTAAACCTATCCCTAAACCTAATCCTCACCCTATCCCTAACCCTAACCCTAACCTTCACCCTAACCCTCACCCTCACCGTACCCCTAATTCTACATTAACACTCAGCCTCACTCAATGCCTCGCCGTAACCCTTACCCTCACCTTAACCCTATCCCTCACCATCATCCTAAACCTCACCCTTACCCTTACCCACACCCTCACGCTGAATCTAACCCTAACGCTAACCCTAAATCTAAACCTCACCCTAAACGTCACCCCAACCCTAAACCTAGCCCTAACCCTCACTCTCACCCGAACCCTTAGCCTTACACGAAACCTAACCTAACCCTCAGCCTAACCCTCATCCTAACACTAACCCTAACTCTAACATTCACCCTAACCGTCACCCTCACCCTCAACCTCACACTCAGCCTAACCCTAAACATAATCCAAAACCAAACCCTAATTTTCAACCTCACCCTAACTCTAAACCTAACCCTAACCAAACCCTCCCCCTAACCCTCACCCTAAAACTAACCCTAAACCTAATCCTAACCCTCACCCTCACCCTAACCCTTACCCACACCCTAACCCTAAACCTAACCCTCAGGATAACCCTCATCCTAACCCTAACCCTAACCCTCAACCTCACCCTCAACTTCACCATCACGCTCACCATAACCCACACCCTCACACTCACCCTAACCGTAACCATAACCCTATCCCTCACCCTAAACCTAACCCTCACCCTCACCCTCACCATCACCCTAACGCTAACCCTCATTCTCACCCTAACCCTATCCATAAACCTAACCCTCACCCTAAACTCACTCTGACCCTCAGCCTCACCCTCACACTAAATCTAAACCTCAACCTAACCCTAAACCTAACCTTAGCCCTCACCCTAAGACTAACCCTCACATAAACCCTAACCCTCACCCTTACTCTCACCGTAACTGTAACCCTAACCCTAACCCTAACAATAACCCTGAACCTAACACTAACACTAACCCTATCTATAACCCTCACCCTAACGATAACCCTCACCCTAACATTTACACTCACCCTAAAAGTAAACCTAGTCCTAACACTAACCCTCACACTAACCCTAACCTTCACCTTAACCCTAAACCTCAACCTAACCCTATCCCTAACCCTCACCCTCACCCTAGCCCTCACCCTAACCCTAACCCTCATCCTCACCCTAAACCTCACTCTAAACTTAACACTAATCCTCAATCTAATCCTCACCCTCATCTTAACCCTAACCCTAATCCTCATCCTAACCCTCTCCTTTACACTTACTGTCACCCTCACCCTAACCCTCACCCTAACTGTAACCTTAACCCTACCCCTCAACCTACCCCTCACCGGAAACCTAACCCTAAACCTAATCCTCACCATATCCCTAAACATAACCCTAACTCTCACCCTAACCCTCACACTCACCATAACCCTAATGCTAACATTAACCCTCAACCTCACCGGAAACCTCGACCCTAACCCTTCCCCTGACCTTAAGCCTATCCCTCACCCTCACCCAAAACTTCACCCTAACCCTTACCCTCACCCTATCCCTCACCCTAACCCTAACCCTAACACTAACACTAACCCTCACCCTAAACCTCACCCTAACCCTAAGCCTAACCCTAACCCTCACCCTCACCCTAGCCCTTACACTAACCCTTACCCTCATCCTAACCCTAACCCTAACCCTCACCCTAACCTTAAAGATAACCCTAACTCCAACCCTCACATTAACCCTAACCCTCACGCTCAACATCAACCTCAGCCTAACCCTAACCCTAATCCAAACGCTAACCCTCACCCTCACCTTCACCCTAACTCTAAACCTAACCCTAAACAAAACCTTCACCCTAATCCTAACCCTATCCCTAACCCTCACCTTAAACCTAACCCTAATCCTAAAACTAACCCTCACCCTCACCCTAACACTTACCCTCACCCTAAACCTAAACCTAACCCTCAGCCTAATCCTCATCCTAACACTAACACTAAACCAAACCCTCACCCTAAACTTAACCCCAACCCTAACCCTCACCCAAACACTAACCCTCACCTTCACCCTCACCCTAAAAATAACCATAACCCTAACCCTCACAATAAACTTAACTCTCACACTCACCCTCACCCTCACCCTAAGCCGAACCCTACACCTAAGCCTCATCCTAAACCAAACCCTCAAACTCACACTAACCCTAAACCTAAACCTGAACCTAACCCTAAACCTTAACCAAGCCCTCACCCTGACCTTTACCCTCACCGTCACCCTAACCCTAACTCTCACCCTCACCGTAACCCTAACACTAACCCTAACCCTCACCCTAAATCTAACTCTGACACTCACCCTCACCCTCACCCTAAGCTGAACCCTACATCTAAGCCTAATCCTAAACCTAACTCTCACTCTCACCCTCAACCTAAACCTAAATATTACCATAACCCTAACCCTAACCCTAGTCCTCACCCTATCCCTTACCCTCACCGTCACCGTCACCCTAAACCTAACCCTCACCCTAATCCTAACCCTAACCCTCACCCTCACCGTAACCCTAACACTAACCCTAACCCTCACCCTAAACCTATCCTTAACCCTAATGCTATCCCTAACCCTCACCTTCCCTGTAAACCTCACTCTAACCCTTACCATCACCTTAACCCTCACCCTCACCCTACCCCTAAAAGAAACACTAAACCTCATCCTCACCCTAAATCTAACCCTAAGTCTCACCCTCACCCTCAACCTCACCCTAACCCTAACCCAAACCCTCAACTGAAATTTTACCCTAACGCTCACCCTAACCCTCAATTTAACCCTAACCCTCACCCTCACCCTAACGCTAACCCTATACCTTACCCTCACCCTAAACCTAACCCTAAACCTAACGATAACCCTCACCCTCACCTAACCTAACCTGGATCCTAACCCCCACCCTAACCCTCACCCTAACACTAACGCTATTCCTAAAACTCACCCTCACCCTAAACCTCATCCTAACCCTTACCCTCACTATAACCCTAACCCTAACCCTAACACTAATCCTCATTGTAACCCTAACACTCACCATAACCCTAACCGTCAACCATACCCTAAAACTCACCCGAACCCGAACCCGAACCCTAACCAGAAACTAAACCTCACCCTAACCGTACCCCGCAATCGAAACCTAACTCTAACCCTCACCCTCATACTAACCCTAACCCTCACCTTAACTTTCACACTAACCCTCACCCTAACCCTAACGCTAACCCTTAAACCTCACTCTCACCCTAACCCTCACGCTTATCCTTATCCTCACACTAACCCTAACCGTAACCATAATCCTCACATTAACCCTATCCCTCACCCTAACCCTAACCCTACCCCTCACCCTAACCCAAACCCTAATCCTAACCCGCACACTAACCCTATCCCAAACCCTCAACTTCACCCTAACCCTCACCGTCACCGTCACCCTAACCCTCACCCTAAACCTAACCCTCAACTACACCTCCACCATCACCCTCACACTAAACCTCACCCTCACCCTAAGTATCACCCTAATCATAAACCTCACCCTAACCCTAACCCTAGTCATCATCCTAAACCTAACCCTCACCTTAAACCTCACCCTCGCCCTAATCCTCACCCTAACCCTAACACTAATACTCAGGCTAACCTTCATCCTAACCCTCACACTAACCCTAAACCTCACCCTAACCCTAACCCTAAACCTCACCCTCACCCTAGGCCTCACCCTAATCCTAACTCTCATCCTCACACTAAACCTCACACTAACGCTAACACTAATCCTCAATGTAAGCCTCACCCTCACCCTAAACCTAACCCTAAACCTCACCCTAAACCTCACCCTAACCCTAACCTTCACCATTACCATAACACTCACCCTCAGCCTAAACCTCACCCTTACTCTTACTGTCCCCCTCACAGTAACCCTCACCCTTACCCTAATCCACATCCTAAAGCTCACCCTAACTGTAACTCTATCACCCTAACCCTAACCCTCACCCTCACCTTCAGCCTCAGCCTAACCCTAAGCCTAAGCCTAACCCTAACCCTAAACATCACCCTCATCCTAGCCCTAACCCTAACCCTAATCCTAACCCCAACCCTCATCCTAACCCTCAACTTAACCATAAACCTAACCATCAATCAAAAGCTAATCCTCATCCCCACTATCACCCTCAGCCTACTCCTAAACTTAAGCCTAATCCTAAACCTAATCCACACACTCACCCTCACTGTAAACCTAATCCTAAACCAAACCCTAACCCTTCCTCTAACCCTAATTCTAACCCTAAAACTCACCCTCACCCTAACCCTAACCCTAACCCTAAACCTCAGCCTAACCCTAACCCTAACCCTCACCCTCACCGTGACCCTAACCTTAATCCAACCCTCACCCTCACCCTAACCCTAAGCCTAACCCTAAACCTCAACCTAACCCTAACCATAACGTTCACCCTCAGCCTCACCTTCACTGTAAACTTAACCCTAACCATAAAACTAACAATAACCCTAACCCTAAACCTAATCCTAACCCTCAACCCCACCCTAACCATAACCCTAACCCTAACCCTCACCCTCAATGTAACCCTAACCCTAACCCTAAACCTCATCCTAACGCTAACCCTAACGCTCACCCTCACTCTAGGCCTCACCCTAACCCTAATCCTAACCCTAAACCTCATCCTAACGCTCACCCTCACCCTAAAACCCTAAACCTCATCCTAACCCTAACCCTCTCCCTCACACTCATGCTCGGCCTAAGCCTAAGCCTAAGTCTAAGACTAACCATAACCCTCACACTCACCCTAACCCCCACCCTAAACCTAACACTAACCCTCACCCTAACCCTCACCCTCACCCTAGCCCATACACTAACTATAAACCTAATCCTAAAACTCACCCTAACCCTCATTCTAACCCTAACCCCAACCCTCACCCTAACCCTAACCCTCACCCTCACCAGCACCATAACTCTAATCCTAACCCTAACCCTAATCATCACCTTAAACCTCACCCTAACCCTAACCCTAACACTAAACCTAACAGTAAACCTAACCATAAACCTAACCCTCAGCCTCACCCTCACCGCAAACTTAACCCTAACAATAACACTGACAATAACCCTAACCCTAAACCTAAACCTAACCTACACTGTAACCCTAACCTTAACCCTAACCCTAACTGTAAACCTAAAACTTACACTAACCTTAGCCCTAACCCTAAACCTTATTCTCACCCTTACTCTCACCTTAAACCAAAACCTAACCCTAATCCTCACCATAACCCTAAATCTAAACATTATCTTAACCCTAACCCTTACCCTAAACCTACGCCTACCCTAACCCTTAACCTCAGCCTAACCCTCACCCTAACCCTAACACTCACCCTAACCCTAACCCTAACCCTCACCCTCATGCTCGGCCTAAGCCTAAGCCTAATCCTAAGCCTAACCCTAACCCTCACCCTAACCCTAACCCTAACAATAACCCTATCTCTAACCCGAAACCTCACCATTGCCTTAACCCTAACTCTAACCCTAAACCTAAACCTAAACCTCACCTAACCCTAACCCTAAACATCACTCTCACAGTAACTTTAAATTTAACCCTAATCCTAACAATCACCCTAACCCTAACACTAACCCTCACCCTGTCCATAACCCTCACTCTAACCCTAAACCTCACCCTAACCCTAACTATCACCCTCACACTTAGGCTCGGACTAAGCCAAACCTAAGACTAAGATGAACCCTTACCCTCACAATCAACCTCACCCTAACCCAAAAATTAACACTAACCCTAACCCTAACTCTCACACTAAGCCTCACACTCACCCTCACCCACAACCTAAGCCTCACTGTTACCCTCACGCTCACCCTCACCGTAACCCTAACCCTAAATCTAACCCTAACCCTTACCCTAAATCTCACCCTAACCCTAATGCTAACTCTAACCCTCACACTCACCTTAAACCTCACGCTAACCCTTACTCACAACATAAAACTACCCCTAACCCTAACCCTCACCCTGACCCTAACCCTCACCCTAAACCTAACTCTAACCATAACCTTCACCCGAACCCTGACCCTAACCCTAACCCTAACCCTAACCCTCATCCTAAACCTCACCCTACCATAACCTATCCCTAACCCTAACACTAACCCTAACGCTCATCCTAACCATAACCGTACCCCTTAAAGTAACTCTCATCCTAAACTTAACCCTAACCCAAACCCTCACCCTAACCCTAACCCTAACACTCAACCTAACCCTAATCCTCACCCACACCCTCAGCCTCATCCTCAGCCTAAACCTAACCCTAACCCTAATCCTAAAACTAATCCTCACCCTCATCCTAACTCTAACCCTAAACTTCAATCTCACCCTCAACCCCAACCTCACCCTAACCCTAACCCGAGCCATAACCCGAATCCTCACCCTAACCCTCATCCTAAACCTCTCCCTAACCCTCATCCTAAACTTAAACCTAACCCTTATCATAACCCTAAACCTCAACCTCACCCTAACCCTAACACTAACCCTCACCCTCACACTCACCATAACCCTCACCCTAAACCTTACACTCACCCTAACCCTCATCCCAACCCTCACCCTACCCCTAAACCTAACCCTCAACCGAACCCTTACACTCAATCTAACTCTAAGCCTAACCCTAACACTAACTCTCACAATAAACCTCACCCTAAATATCACCCTACCATTAACC
Source organism: Dipodomys merriami (assembly GCF_024711535.1). Lineage (NCBI taxonomy): Eukaryota > Metazoa > Chordata > Mammalia > Rodentia > Heteromyidae > Dipodomys > Dipodomys merriami. The sequence goes on from NW_027206021.1 coordinate 80,738, forward strand.
CTAACCCTAACCCTCACCCTAACCCTAACCCTCACCCTCACCCTCAGCCTAACCCTCAGCCTAAAGCCTAACCCTAACCATAACGCTCAGAGTCACCCTCAACCTAACCATAACCCAAACCTCACCCTCACCCTAAACCTCACCCTAAACCTAACACAAACCCTTAAACCAACCCTCGCCCTCATAAATATCATAAATATCATAAATAAATAAATATCAAAAATATCACCGTTACCCTAACACTCACCCTAATCCGCACCATAACCCTAACCCTAAGCCTCACACTAAAGCTAACCCTCACCCTCATCTAACCCTCACTCTAACCCAAACCCTAACCCTCACACAAACCCTCAACCACACCCTCACCCTAAACCTAACCCTAATGCTCACACTCAACATAACCCTAAACCTCACACTCACCCTCAACCTCAGCTTAAACCTAAGCCTAACAATAAAGCTAACCCTAACCCTCACACTCACCCTCAACCTGAACCTAATCCTAACCCTAAACCTAACCCTCTCACTCACCCTCACCCTCAACCTAACCCTAACCCAAACCCTCAACCGAAACTTCACCCTCACCCTAACCCGAACCCTCACCCTCAACCTAAACATCAACCTAAACATAACCCTCACCCTCACCCTAAACCTAACCCCAAGTCTCAACCTTACCCTAACCCTAACCCAAACCCTCTACTGAACCTTGACACTCACCCTCACCCTAATCCTCACCCTCACCCTAAACATCACCCTAACCCTAACCCTCACCCTTACCGTCATCCTATCCCTAACCCTCATACTAACCCTAAACCTCAGGTAACCTAACCCTCAACCTATCCCTTACCCTCACCCTAACACTAAGCCTAAACCTAACATGAACCCTCACAGTCACTGTAAACCTCACCTTAACCCTAACCCTCACACTATCCCTAACCCTCAACCTAAACCTAACCCTAAACCTCACCCTAACCCTAATCATCACCCTCACCCTCACCCTCAGCCTAACCCTCAGCCTAAAGCCTAAACCTAACCCTAACCCTCACAGTCACCCTCACCCTAACCCTAAACCTAAGCCTCACCCTCACACTCAACCTCACCCTAAACCTAAAGCAAACCCTCAAACCAACCCTCACCCTCACCCTACACATCACCCTTACCCTAACCCTCACCCTAATCCATACCAAAACCCTAACCCTCAACCTAACGCTAACCCTCACCCTCACCCTAACCCTAACCCTCACCCTAATCCTAACCCTCACCCTAATCTAACCCTCAGCCTAACCCACATCCTAAACCTCACCCTAACCCTCAACCTCACCCTCAACCTAAACCTAATCCTAATGCTCACACACAACCTAACCCTAACCCTCACACTCACCCTCTCCCTCAGCTTAAACCTAAGCCTAACAATAACCCTAACCCTAAACCTCACACTCACCCTCATCCTAAAACTAACCCTAACCTAATCCTAACCCTCTCACTCACCCTCACACTCCCCCTAACCCTAACCCAAACCCTCAACCTAAACATCACCCTAAACCTAACACTCACCCTAACCCTTAGCCTAACCCTCACCCTAACCCTAACCCTCATCCTCACCCTCACCAACAGGCTCACTCTAAACCTAATCCTAACAATAACCCTCACCCTCACCCTCAACATAACCCTACCCCTAACGCTAACCCTCACCCTAAACCTAAACTCCAACCTAACCCTAAACCTCACCCTAAACCTAACCCTCAACCTAACAATAACCCTCACCCTAACCCTAACCCTCATGCTCACAGTCACCCTCAGCCTAAACCTAAACCTAAGCCTAACCCAATCCCTAATTCTCACGCTAACCATCACCCTAAACCTAACCCTAAGTCTCATCCTCACCCTCAACCTCACCCTAATCCTAACCCAAACCTTCACCTGAACCCTCACCCTCAATCTCACCCTAACCCTCACCCTCACCCTAAACATCACCCTAACCCTAACCCTCACCCTTAACCTCACCATATCCTTAAACCTCATACTAACCCTAAACCTACCCTAAACCTAACCCTCAACCTAACCCTTACCCTCACCCTAACACTAAGCCTAAACCTAACATGAACCCTCACAGTAACCCTAAACCTCAACCTAACCTTAACCCTCACCCTAACCCTAACTCTCACTCTAACCCTAACCGTAACCCAAACCCTCACCCTCATAGTAACTTTACACCTAAACCTAATCCTAACAATAACCCTAACGCTAACCCTAACCCTCACCCTCTGCATAACCCTCACCTAAACCTAACCCTCACCCTAACCCTCACCCTCACCCTTAGGCTCGGTCTAAGCCTAAGACAAAGACTAAGACTAAACCTTACCCTACCACTCACCCTCACTCTAACCCTAAAAGTAACACTCACCCTAACCCTAACCCTCACACTAACCCTCACCCTTACACTAACACTAACCATAAACCTCTCCCAAACCCTTAACCTAAACCTCACCCTAACCTTCACCTAACACTAAGAATATACCTAACCCCAACTCTAACCCTAAAACTATCCCTAAACCTAAACTTCACCCTAACCCTCACTCTAACCATGACCCTAGCCATCACCCTCACCCTAGCCCAGACCCTAACCCTAAGCCTAATCCTAACCCTCACCCTAACCCTCACTCTAACCCTAACCCAACCCTCACCCTTACCCTAACCCTCAGCTCACCCTCACCATAACTATAATCCTAAACCTAACCCTAAACCTAACCCTCACACTCACCCTCACCTTAACCCTAATCCTAATCCTAACCTTAACCCTAACACTCACCCCCAGCCTAAACCTCACCCTAAACCCAACCCTAACCCTAACCCTAATCCGCACCCTAACACTAACTCTAAACCTAAATGCCACCCTAAACCTAAACCTGACCCTAACACTTACCTTCACACTAAAACTAAACTTAACCCGAACACTAACCCTCACACTAACCCTAACCATCACCCTAAACTTAAAACTCACCCTAAGCCTAACCCTAACCCTCAACCTCGCTCTAACACTAACTATTACCCTAACCCTAACCTTCACCCTAACCGTAACCCCCACCCTCACCATCAAGCTGGGCCTTAGTCTAAGCATAAGCCTAAGACTAACCCTAACCCTCACAATCACCCTCACCCTAACCCTAACCGTAACCCTAATCCTAACCCTAACCCTCACACTAACCCGCACCCTAACGCTAACCCTAACCCTAACCCTAAACCTAAACCTAACCCTCACCCTAACCGTCACCCTAACCCTAACGTTCAACATTACCATAACACTCACCCTCAGCCTAACCCTCACCTTAACCCTTACTGTCCCCCTCACCCTTACCCTCACCCTAACTGTAACCCTAACCATCACCCTAACCCTAACCCTCACCGTCACCTTCAGCCTCAGCCTAACACTAAGCCTAAGCCTAACCTTAACCCTAAACATCAACCTCATCCTAGCCCTCACCCTAACCCTAAACCTAACCCTAACCCTCATTCTAACCCTCAACCTAACACTAAGTCTCAACCTCACCCTAACCCTAACCCAAACCCTCAACTGAACCTTCACCCTCACACTCACCATAACACTCACCCTCACCCTAAACATCACCCTAACCCTAACACTCACACTTACCCTCACACTAGGCCTAACCCTCAAACTAACCCTAAACCTCATCCTAACCTAACCCGCAACCTAACCCTTACCCTCACCATCACACTAAGCCTAAACCTAACATGAAACCTCACAGTAACCCTAAACCTCACCCTAACCCTAACCCTCACACTATCCCTAACCCTCACCCTTACCCTAACACTCACCCTCATCCTAGCCCTCACCCTAACCCTAATCCCAAACCTAACCCTCATCCTAACCCTCAACCTAACCATAACCCTAACCATCACTCAAAAGCTAATCCTCATCCCCAAACTCACCCTCAGCCTAACTCTAAACCTCAGCCTAACCCACACCCTAAACCTAACCCTAATCCTAACCCTCACCCTCAGCCTCACCCTCACTGTAAACTTAACCCTAACCATAAAACTAACAATAACCCTAACCCTAAACCTAATCCTAACCCTCACCCTCACCCTAACCCTAAAACTAACCCTCACACTAATCATAACCCTCACCCTCAAAGTAACCCTAACCCTAACCCTAAACCTCAACCTAACGCTAACTCTAACACTTACCCTCATCCTAACCCACACCCTAACCCTAAAACCCTAATCCTCATCCTAACCCTAACCCTCTCCCTCACACTCATGCTCGGCCTAAGCGTAAGAATAAGACTAAGTCTAACCGTAAACCTCAAACTCACCTTAACCCTCACCCTAACAATAACACTAACCCTCACCCTCACCCTAGCCTATAATCTAACCCAAAGTCTAACCCTAACCCTCACCCTAACCCTCACCCTCACCCTAAGTCTAAACATGTCCCTAACCCTCACACTCACCCTCACCCTAACCCTAACTGTAACACTAACCCTAACCCTAAAACTAACCCTCACCCTAATGCTAACTCTAACCCTAAACTTCATCCTCACCCTAAACCTAACCCTCACCCTCACCCTCAACCTCCACCTAACACTAAGACTATCCCTAAACCCAAACCTAACCCTAATACTAACCCTAAACCTAATCCTCACACTAACCCTCACCCTAACCATGACCCTAAACCTCACCATCACCCTAGCCCATAACTTAACCCTAAGCCTAATTCTAACCCTCACCATGACCCTCTCTAACCCTAACCCCAACCCTCACCCTAACCCTAACCCTCACCCTGACCCTCACCCTCAACCTTAACCTAAGCCTAACCCTAACCCTAACCCTAAACATCACACTCACCCTAACCCTAATCCTAACCCTAAACTTAACACTCACCCTCACCCTAACCGTATCTCTAACACTAAGCCTAACCCTAACCCTCACCCTCAGCCTCACCCTAACCCTAACCCTCACCCTCAACCTCACCCTCAGCCTAACTCTAAGCCTAACTCCAAACCTAACCCTAAACCACGCCCTCACCCTCACCCTAACCCTAAACCTAACCCTAACCCTAGCCCTAACCCTTTTCCTAACTCTCACCATAAACCTAACCCTAACACTAATAGGAACACTAACCCTTAACCTCATCCTAAACCTAACCATACTCCTCACCTTCACCGTTATTCTACCCCTAACCCTAATGATAACACTAAACCTAACCCTCACCCTCAGCTTCACCCTAACCCTAACCCTCACACTCAAACTCACCCTCAGCCTAACCCAAGCCTAACCTCAACCCTAACCCTAAACCACACCCTCACACTCACCCTAAACCTAATTCTAACCCTAACCCTAACCCTAACCCTCCTGCTAACTCTCACCCTAGCCCTAACCCTAACCCTAACCCTAACCCTAATACTCACCCTCACGGTTATTCTAACCCTAACCCTAACCATAACACTAACCCTAACCCTAACCCTAACCCTCACCTTCACCATAACCCAAACACTCCTCCTAACCCTAACCGTCACCCTAACAATAAGCCTAACCCTTACCCTCAGCCTCACCCTCAACATGAGATTAATGCTAAACATAACAGTAACAATAACCCTAACCATATCCCTAATCCTAACACTCACCATCACCCTAACCCTAAACCTAACCCTCAACCTAACCCTAAACCTCACCCTCAATATAACCCTAACCCTAACCCTAACTTCACCCTAATGCTAACACTAACCCCTCACTCTAGCCCTCACCGTAACCCTAATCCTAACCATAAACCTCATCCTAAACCTCACCCAAACCCTAACACCCTAACCCTCACACTTACCCTAACCCTCACCGTCACCCTTAAGCTCGGCCTAAGCCTAAGTCTAAGCCTAAGACTAACCCTAACCCTCACACTCACCTTCAGCCTAACCCTAACCATAACACTAACCCTAACCCTAATACTCACACTAACCCTAACCGTAAAAATCACCCTCATGCTCGGCCTAAGCCTAAGCCTAAGACTAACTCTAACCCTAACCCTCACCCTAACCCTCACCCTAACCCTAACACTAACCCTAACTCTAACCCTAAACCTCACCCTTACCCTAACACTAACTCTAACCCTATTCCTAAAGCTAAGCCTCAAACTATCCCTAACCCTAACCCTCACCCTCATAGTAACTTTCAACCTAACCCTAATCCTTAACCCTAACCCTAACGCTAACCTTCACCCTGTCCATAACCCTAAACCTAACCCTAACCCTAAACCTCACACTTAGGCTCAGCCTAAACCTAAGCCTAAGCCTAAGACTAACCCTTACCCTCACACTCACCCTCACCCTAACCCTAAGAGTAATACTCACCCTAACCCTAACCCTCACACTAACCCTCACCCTAATTCTAACACTAACCCTAAACCTCACCCGCACCCTAACAATAACCCTCACCCGCACCCTAACCCTAACCCTAACCCTAACCCTCACCCTCACCCTCCGCCTAACACTAATCCTATCCCTAACCCCAAACCTAAACTTAACACTAACCCAAAACCTAACCCTCATCCTAACCTTCAACCTCATCCTAGCCCATACCCTAACCCTAAGCCTAATCCTAACCCTAACCCTAACCCTAACACTAAACCTAACCCTAAACCTAAGCATAAACCTCACCCTCAGACTCACCCTCACTGTAAACTTAACACTAACCTAACACTAACTATAACCTTAACCCTAACCCTAACCCTCACTGTAACCCTAACCTTAACCTTTAGTCTTACCCTCACCATAACACTCACAATAACCCTAACCCTCAACCTAACCCTAACCCTAAGCGTAACTCTCATCCTCACGCTCACCCTCAGCCTAACTTTAAACCTAACGCTACTCCTAAAACTAACCTTCAACTTCACCCTCACACTAACCCTAACACTAACCCTAAGCCTAACCCTCACACTCACCCTCACCCACACCCTAAGCCTCACTGTCACCCTCACACTCATCAACACCCTAACCCTAACCCTAACACTAAACCTAACTCTAACCCTAACCCTCACCCTTACCCTAACCCTAACTCAAACCCTATCCATAAACCTAAACTTCACCCTAACCCTAACCCTAACCCTCACCCTCACAGTAACTTTCAACCTAACCCTAATCCTACCAATAACCCTAACCCTAATGCTAACCCTCACCCTGTCCATAACCCTCACCCTAACCCTAACCCTCACCCTCACCCTTAGGCTCAGCCTAAACCTAAGCCTAAGCCTAAGACTAAACTTTACCCTCACACTCACCCTCACCCTAACCCTAACAGTAACACTCTCCCTAACCCTAACCCTCACCCTCACCTTCACCCTCCGCCTAACACTATGCCTATCCCTAACCCCAACCCTAAACTTAACACTAACCCGAAACCTAACCCTCACCCTAACACTCACCTTCACCCTAGCCCATAACTTAACCCTAAGCCTAATCCTAACCCTAACCCTAACCCTAACCCTAAACCTAACCATAAACCTCACCCTAAGTCTCACCCTCACCATAAAATTAACACTAACCTAACACTAACAATAACCCTAACCCTAAACCTAACCCTCACTGTAACCCTAACCTTAACCTTTAGACTTAACCCCACCATAACCCTCACAATAACCCTAACCCTCAACCTAACCCTAACCCTAACCGTCACCCTCACCCTCATGCTCACCCTAAGTCTAAATTTAAACCTAACGCTACTCCAAACACTAACCCTCAACTTCACCCTCACACTAACCCTAAACCTAACCCTAACCCTGACCCTCACACTCACCCTCACCCACACCCTAAGCCTCACTGTCACCCTCATGCTCACCCTCACCCTAACCCTAACCCTCACCCTCACCTTAAACCTATCTCTCACCCTAACCATAAACCTCACAATCACCATCACCCTCACCTCACCCTAACCATAAACCTAACTCTAACCCTCACACTAAACCTCACCCTAACCCTAATGCCAACTGTAAACCTCACACTCATCTTAAACCTCATGTTAAACCTTACTCTCACCATAAATCTAACACTAACCCTAACCCTCACCCTGACCCTAAACCTCACCCTAACCCTAACCCCAACCATAACCTTCACCCGAACCCTGACCCTAACCCTAACCCTAACGCTAACCCTCATCCTAAACCTCACCCTAACCCTAACCCTATCCCTATCCCTAACGTTAACCCTAACGCTCATCTTAACCATAACCGTACCCCTCAAACTAACTCTCATCCTAAAGTTAACCCTAACAAAAATCCTCACCCTAACCCTAACCATAAAACTCAACCTAACCCTAATCCTCACCCAAATCCTCAGACTCATCCTCAGCCTAAACCTAACCCTAACCATAATCTTAAACTAATCCTCACCCTCATCCTAACCCTAACCTTCACTCTAAACCTCACCCCACCCTCACCCGAACCCTAACCCGAACCGTAACCCGAACCCTCACCCTAACCCTCATCCTAACCCTCTCCCAAACCCTCATCTTACCCTAAACCTAACCCTTACCATAAACCTAAACCTCACCCTCACCCTAAACCTAACCCTAACACTAACTCTCACACTCACCATAACCCTCATCCTAAAACTTACCCTCACCCTAACCCTCATCCCAACCCTCAACATATCCCTAACCCTAACCCTCAACCTAACACTTACACTCACTTTAACACTAAGCCTAACCCTACCACTAACTCTCACACTAACCCTCACCTTAAATATCACCCTATCATTAAGCCTAATTCTAACACTCACCCTAACCCTAACCCTCACCCTCACCCTCAGCCTAAAACTCAGCCTATAGCTTAACCCTAACCCTAACCCTCAGAGTCAACCTCACCCTCACCCTAACCCTAAGCCTCACCCTCACCCTCAACCTCACCCAAAACCTAACACAAACACTCAAACTAACCCTTACCCTCACCATAAAAATCACCGTAACCCTAAAACTCACCCTAATCTGCACCATAACCCGAACCCTCACCCTAACGCTAACCCTCAACCTCACCCTAACCCTAACCCTCACCCTAACCCTAACCCTAACCCTCATCTAACCCTCACCCTAAACCAAACCCTAACCCTCAACAACACCCTCACCCTAAACCTAACCCTAATGCTCACACTCAACATAACCCTAAACCTCACACTCACCCTCACCCTCAGCTTAAATCTAAGCCTAACAATAAACCTAACCCTAACCCTCACACTCACCCTCACCCTAAACCTAATACTAACCCTAAACCTAACACTCTCACTCACCTTCACCCTCAACGTAACCCTAACCCAAACCCTCAACAGAAACTTCACCCTCACACTAACCCTAACCCTCACCCTCAACCTAAACATCACCCTAAACCTAACACTCACCCTAACCCTTAGCTTAACCCTCACCCTAAACCTAACCCTCACCCTCACCCTCACTCTCAGGCTCAACTTAATCCTAATCCTAACCCTAACCCTCACCCTCAACCTAACCCTACCCCTAACGCTAACCCTCACCCTAACACTAACCTCCAAACTAACCCTAACCCTAAACCGAAACCTAACCCTGACCCAAACCTAACACTCACCCCAAACCTTACGCTCACCCTAACCCCAAACTTAATGCTCACCATAACCCTAACCCTCAAGCTCACAGTCACCCTCAGCCTAACCCTAAACCTAAGCCTAACCCTATCCCTAAACTTCACACTCACCCTCACCTTAACCCTAATCGTAAACCTATCCCTAACACAAACCCTCCTCCTAACTCTCACCCTAACTCTAACCCTAATACTATCATAAACATTATCCTAAAACTCACCCTAACCCTAACCTAATCCTCACCCTCACCCTAATTCTAACTCTAACCCTAACTATAACACTAACCCTCATCCTAACCCTAAACCTCACCCTCACCCTAAACCTATCCCTAAGTCTCAAGCTCACCCTAACCCTAACCCAAACCCTCAACTGAACCCTCACACTCACCGTCACCCTAACGCTCACCCTCACACTAAACATCACCCTAACCCTAACCCTCACCCTTACCCTCACCCTAGCTCTAACCCTCATACTCACCCTAAACCTCACCCTAACCTAATCCTCAACCTAACGCTTACCCTCACCCTAACACTAAGGCTAAACATAACATGAACCCTCACAGTAACCCTAAACCTCAGCCTAACCCTAACCCTCACACTCTCCCTAACCCTCACCCTAACCCTAACACTCACCCTAACCCTAACTCTCACCAGCATCTAACCCTCACCCTAACCCTCACCCTAACCCTCAACCACACCCTCACCCTAAACCTAACCCTAATGCTCACACTCAACATAACCCTAAACCTCACACTCACCCTCACCCTCAGCTTAAACCTAAGCCTAACAATAAACCTAACCCTAACCCTCACACTCACCCTCACCCTAAACCTAATCCTAACCATAAACCTAACCCTCTCACTCACCCTCACCCTCAACCTAAACCTAACCCAAACCCTCAACCGAACCTTCACCCTCACCCTAACCCTAACCCTCACCCTCAACCTAAACATCACCTTAAACCTAACCCTCACCCTAACCCTTAGCCTAACCCAACCCCTAAACCTAACCCTCACCCTCACCTTCAACCTCAGGCTCATCTTAAACCTAATCCTAACACTAACCCTCAACCTCACCCTCAACCTCACCCTCAACCTAACCATATCCCTAACGCTAACCCTCACCGTAACACTAACCTCCTACCTAAACCTAACCCTAAACCTAACGCTAACCCTCACCCAAACCCTAACACTCACCCCAAACCTTACCCTCACCCTAACCCCAAATTTAATGCTCACCATAACCCTAACACTCAAGCTCACAGTCACCCTCAGCCTAAACCTAAACCTAATCCTAACCCTATCCCTAAACCTCACCCTCACCCTCACCCTAAACCTAATCGTAACCCTAACCCTAACCCTAACCCTCCTCCTAACTCTCACCCTAAACCTAACCCTAACACTATCATTAACCTTAACCGTAAACCTCACCCTAACCCTAACCCTAATCCTCACCCTCACCGTTATTCTAACCCTAACCCTAATGATAACACTAACCCTAACCTTTACCCTAACCCTCACCCTCACCCTAACCCTAACGCTAAGTCTCAACCTCACCCTAACCCTAACCCAAACCCACAACTGAACCCTCACCCTAACCCTAACCCTAAACCTCAACCTCACCCTAAACCTAACCCTAAGTCGCAAGCTCACCCTAACCCTAACCCAAACCCTGAACTGAACCCTCACCCTCACCATCACCCTAACCCTCACCCTCACCCTAAACATCACCATAATCATAACCCTCACCCTTACCCTCAACCTAGCCCTAACCCTCATACTAACCCTAAACCTCACCCTAACCTAACCCTCAACCTAACCCTTACCCTCACCCTAACTCTAAGGCTAAACCTAACATGAACCCTCACATTAACCCTAAACCTCACCCTAACCCTAACCCTCACCCTCAACCTCACCCTCCGCCTAACACTAAGGCTATCCCTAATCCCAACCCTAACCCTAACACTAACCCTAAACCTAAGCCTCACACTAATCCTTACCTAAACATGACCCTAACCCTCACACTCACCCTAGCCCATACCTTAACCCTAAACCTAATCCTAACCCTCACCCTAACCCTCACCCTCAGCCTAAACTTAAGCCTAACCCTAACACTAACCCTAAACCTCAACTCACACTAACCCTAATCCTAACCCTAATCTTAACCCTCACCCTCACCCTAACTCTAACTCTAACACTAAGTCTAACCCTAACCCTCACCCTCAGCCTCACCCTAACCCTAACCGTCACCCTCAAACTCACCCTCAGCCTAACCCTAAGCCTAACCCCAATCCTAACCCTAAACCACACCCTCACCCTCACTCTAACACTAATCCTAACCCTAACCCTCCTCCTAACTCTCACCCTAACCCTAACCCTAACCCTAACACTAACACTAACCCTTAACTTCATCCTAACCCTAACCCTAATCCTCACCCTCACTGTTATTCTAACCCTAACCCTAACGATAACACTAACCCTAACCCTAACACTAACCCTCACCCTCACCTTTAACCAAACCCTCCTCCTAACCCTAAACCTAACCCTAACCCTAAACGTCACCCTAACCCTAACCCTAACGCTCACCCTCAGCCTCACCCTCAACATAAGATTAACACTAACCATAACACTAACAATAACCCTAACCATATCCCTAATTCTAACCCTCACCATCACCCTAACCCTGACCCTAACCCTCACCCTAACCCTAAAACTCATCCTCAATGTAACCCTAACCCTAACCCTAACTTCACCCTAATGCTAACCCTAATCCTCATCCTCACACTAGCCCTCACCCGAACCCTAATCCTAACCCTAAACCTCATCCTAACACTCACCCAAATCCTAACACCCAAACCCTAACCCTATCCCTAACTTTCACCCTCACCCTCACCCTCCGCTTAACACTAAGACTATCCCTAACCCCAACCTTAACCCTAACACTAACCTTATACCTAACCCTCACACTAAACCTCACCCTAACCCTGACCCTAACCCTAACCCTCACCCTCACCCATATGCTTGGCCTAAGCCTAAGCCTAAGACTAACCCTAACCCTCACACTCAATTTCACCCTAACCCTAACCCTCACACTAACCCTAACCCTAAAACTCTCCCTCATGCTAGGCCTAAGCCTAAGCCTAAGCCTAAGCGTAACCCTAAAACTCACACTAACCCTCACCCTAACCCTAACCCTAACACTAAACCTAAATCTAACCCCAAACCTCACCCTTACCCTAACCCTAACTCTAACCCTATCCCTAAACCTAAACCTTACACTATCCCTATCCCCAACCCTCACCGTCACAGTAACTTTAAACCTAAACCTAATCCTACCAATAACCCTAACCCTAACGCTAACCCTCACCTTGTCCATAACCCTCACCCTAAACCTAACCCTCACCCTCACTCTTAGGCTCAGCTTAAACCTACGCTTAAGCCTAAGACTAACCCTTACCCTTACACTCACCCTCACCCTAACCCTAACAGTAACACTCACCCTAACCCTAACCCTTACACTAACCCTCACCCTAATGCTAACACTAAACCTAAACCTCGCCCGCACCGTAACCCTAACCCTCAGCTTCAACCTCACCCACCGCTTAACACTAAGCCTATCCCTCACACCAACCCTAAACCTAACACTAACCCTAAACCTAACCCTCACCCTAACACTCACCCTCACCCTAGCCCATACCCTAACCCTAAGCCTAATCCTAACCCTCACCCTAACGCTAACTCTTACCCTAACCCCAACACTCACCCTAAACTTAACCCTCACCCTCACCCGCACCATAACACTAATCTTAACCCTAACCCTAACCCTCACCTTAAACCTCACCATAACCTTAACCCTAACAATAACCCTAACCCTAAACCTAACCATAAACTTCACCCTCAGCCTCACCCTCACCGCAAATGTAACACTAACCTAACACTAACAATAACCCTAACCCTAACCCTAACCCTCACTGTAACCCTAAACTTAACCTTTACCTTACCCTCACCATAACCCTCACACTAACCTAACCCTCAACCTAGCCCGAACCCTAACCCTAACTGTCACCCTCACCCTCACGCCCACCCTCAGCCTAAATTTAAACCTAACACTACTCCTAAAACTAACCCTCAAGTTCACGCTCACACTAACCCTAACCCTAAACCTAACCCTCACACTCACCCTCACCCACACCCTAAGCCTCAGTGTCACCCTAACGCTCACACTCACTGTAACCCTAACCCTAACCCTCACGCTAAACCTATCTCTCACCCTAACCATAAACCTAACATTCACCCTCACCTTCACCTCACCCTAACCCTAAACCTCACCCTAACCCTCACCCTAAACCTCACCCTAAGCCTAATGCTAACTCTAACCCTCACACTCACCCTGAACCTCACGCTAACCCTTACTCTCACCATAAAGCTAACACTAACCCCAACCCTCACACTGACCCTAACCCTCACCCTAACCCTAACCCTAACCATAACCCTAACGCTAACCCTAACGCTCATCTTAACCATAACCATACGCCTCAAACTAACTCTCATCCTAAACTTAACCCTAACACAAACCCTCAACCTAACCCTAACCCTAACTTTCAACCTAACCCTAATCCTCACCCACACCCTCAGCCTCATCCTCAGCCTAAACCTAACCCTAACCCTAATCCTAACCCTAAACTTCAACCTCATCCTAACTCTAACCCTAACCGTCACTCTCACCCTCACTCCCACCCTCACCCTAACCCTAACCCGAACCCTAAACCGAACCCTCAACCTAACCCTCATCTTAACCCTCTCCCTAACCCTCATCCTAACCCTAACCCTAGCCCTTACCATAACCCTAAACCTCACCCTCACCCTGACCCTAAACCTAACCCTAACCCTCACCATAACCCTAAACTTAACCCTAACCCGAAGCCTCACCCTAACTCTCATCCTAACCCTCTCGCTAACCCTCATCCTAACCCTAACCTTAGCCCTTACATGACCCTAAACCTCACCCTCACCCTAACCCTAACCCTAACCCTCACACTCACCATAATCCTCACCCTAAACTTTACCCTCACCCTAACCCTCATCCCAACCCTCACACTATCCCTAACCCTAACCCTCAAGCTAACCCTTACACTCACTCTAACACTAAGCCTAACCCTAACAATAACTCTCACACCAACCCTCACCCTAAATATCACCCTATTATTAACCCTAACCCTAAAACTCACCGTAACCCTAACCCTCACCCTCACCCTCAGCCTAACCCTCAGCCTAAAGCCTAACCCTAACCCTAACCCTCAGATTCACCCTCACCCTAACCCTAACCCTAAGCCTCACCCTCACCCTCAACCTCACCCTAAACCTAACGCAAACCCTCAAACCAACCCTCACCCTCAACATAAACATCACCGTAACCCTAACACTCACGCTAATCTGCAACATAAACCGAACCCTCACCCTAACGCTAACCCTCAACCTCACCCTAACCCTAACCCTTACCCTAACCCTAACCCTCACCCTCATCTAACCCTCACCCTAACCCAAACCCTACCCTCACCCTTACCCTCAACCACACCCTCACCATAATCCTAACCCTAATTCTCACACTCAACATAACCCTAAACCTCACACTCACCCTCACCCTCAGCTTAAACCTAAGCCTAACAATAAACCTAACCCTAACACTCACACTCAACCTCACCCTAAACCGAATCCTAACCCTAAACCTAACCCACTCACTCACCCTCACCCTCAACCTAACCCTAACCCAAACCATCAACTGAAACTTCACCCTAACCCTAACCCTAACCCTTACGCTCAACCTAAACATCACCCTAAACCTAACCCTCACCCTAAACCTTAGCCTAACCCTCACCCTAAACCTAACCCTCAACCTCACCCTCACCCTCAGGCTCAACTTAAACCTAATCCTAACCCTAATCTTCACCCTCACCCTCAACTTAAACCTACCCCTAACGCTAACCCTCACCCTAACACTAACCTCCAAACTAACCCTAACCCTAAACCTAACGCTAACCCTCACCCAAACCCTAACACTCACCCCAACCCTTACCCTCACCCTAATCCCAAACCTAATGGTCACCATAACCCTAACACTCAAGCTCACAGTCACCCTCAGCATAACCGTAAACATAAGCCTAACCCTATCCCTAAACCTCACACTCACCCTCACCCTAAACCTAATCCTAACCCTAACCCTAACCCTCCTCCTAACTCTCACCCTAACCCTAACCCTAACACAATCACTAACATTAAGCCTAAATCTCACCCTAACCCTAACCCTAATCCTCACCCTCAACGTTATTCTAACCCTAACCCTAACGATAACACTAACCCTAACCCTAACCCTAACACTCACCCTCACCCGCAACCTAACCCTAAGCCTCAACCTCACCCTAACCCTAACCCAAATATTCAACTGAACCCTCACCCTCACCTTCTCCCTCACCCTAACCCTCACTGTAAACATCACCCTAACCCTAACCCTCAATCTTACCCTCACCCTAGCCCTAACCCTCATACTAACCCTAAACCTCACCCTAACATAACCCTCAACCTAACCCTTACCCTCACCCTAACACTAAGCCTAAACCTAACATGAGCCCTTACAATAACCCTAAACCTCACCCTAACCTTTACCATCACACTATGCCTAACCCTTACCCTAACCCTAACCTAACCCTCACCCTAACCCTAATCATCACCCTCACCCTCACTATCACCCTAACCCTCTGCCTAAAGCCTAACCCTAACCCTCACAATCACCCTCAACCTAACCCTAACCCTAAGCGTCACCCTCATTCTCAACCTCACCCTAAACCTAATGCAAACCCTCAAACCAACTCTCACCCTCACCATAAACATCACCGTAAACCTAACACTCACCCTAATCGGCACCAAAAACCTAACCCTCACCCTAACGATAACCCTCACCCTCACCCTAACCCTAACCCTCACCCTAATCCTAACCCTCACCATCATCTAACCCTCACCCTAACCCAAACCCTAAACCTCTCCCTAACCCTCAACCTCAACCTCACCATAAAACTAACCGTAATGCTCACACTCAACATAACCCTAACCCTCACACTCACCCTAACCCTAAGCTTAAACCTAAGCCAAACAATAACCCTAACCCTAACCCTCACACTCACCCACACCCTAAACCTAACCCTAACCATAATCCTAACCCTCTCACTCACCCTCAGACTCACCCAAACCCAAACCCAAACCCTCAACCTAAACATCACCCTAAACCTAACCCTCACCCTAACCCTTAGCCTATCCCTCACCCTAACCCTAACCCTCACCCTCACCCTCATCAACAGGCTCACACTAAACATATTCCTAACCCTAAAACTCACTCTCATCCTCAACCTAACCCTACCCGTAATGCTAACCCTCACTCTAAACCTAACCTCGAACCTAACCCTAAACCTCACCCTTAACCTAACCCTCAACCTAACCCTAAACCTCACCCTAACCCTAAACCTCATGCTCACAGTCACCCTCCGCCTAACACTAAACCTAAGCCTAACCATAACCCAAACCCTCAACTTAACCCTCACCCTCACCCTGAACCCAACCCTAAGTCTCACCCTCACCCTAACATCACCCTAACCCTAACCCTCACCCATACCCTCACCCTAGCCCTAACCCTCATACTAACCCTAAACCTCACCCTAAACCTAACACTCAACCTAACACTTACCCTCACCCTAACACTAAGCCTAAACCTAACATGAACCCACACACTATCCCTAAAACTCACCCTAACCCTAAACCTCACATTAACCCTAACCCTCACACTAACCCTAACCCTATCCCTCACCCTAACCCTCACTCTAACCCTAACCCTGACCCTAACCCTCACCCTGTCCATAACCCTCATACTAACCCTAACCCTGACCCTACCCTAACCCTTACCCTCTCCCTTAGGCTCGGACTAAGCCTAAGCCTAAGACTAAAACTAACCCTTACACTCACACTGACCCTCACCCTAACCCTAAAAGTAACAGTCACCCTAACCCTAACCCTCACACTAACTCTCACCGTAACACTAACACTAACCATAAACCTCACCCAAACCCCAACCCTAACCCTCACCCTCACCCTCACCCTCCGCCTAACACTAAGACTATCCCTAACCCCAACCCTAACCCTAAAACTAACCCTAAACCTAACCCTCACCCTAACCCTCACTCTAACCCTGACCGTAACCCTCAACCTCACCTTAGGCCATACCCTAACCCTGAGCCTAAACCTAACCCTCACCCTAAACCTCACTCTAACCCTAACCCCAACCCTCACCCTAACCCTAACCCTCACCTCACCCTCACCATAACTCTAATCCTAACCTTAACCCTAACCCTAACCCTCACACTCACCTTCACCTTAACCCTAATCTTAATCCTAACCCTAACCCTAACACTCACCCCCACCCTAAACCACACTCTAACCCCAACCCTAACACTAACCATAACCCTAACACACACCCTACACTAACTCTAACCCTAAACCTCACCTTAACCCTAAACCTCACCCTAACACTTACCTTCACACTAAAACTCACCTTAACCCGAAAACTAACCCTCACACTAACCCTAACCATCACCCTAAACTTAAAACTCACCCTAACCCTAACCCTAAACTTCAACCTTGCCCTAACCCTAACCATTACCCTAACCCTATCACTCACCCTAACCGTAACCCCCACCCTCAACCTCAAGCTGGGCCTAAGCCTAAGCATAAGCCTAAGACTAACCCGAACCCTCACACTCACCCTCACCCTAACCCTAATCGTAACTGTAACCCTAACCATAACCCTCACACTAACCCTCACCCTAACGCTAACACTAACCCTATCCCTAACCCTCACCTAACCCTCACCCTAACCCTTAACCATAACCATTACCATAACACTCACCCTCAGACTAACCCTCACCTTTACCCTTACTGTCACCCTCACCCTAACCCTCACCCTAACTGTAATCATCATTCTAACACTCACCCTAACTGTAACCCTAACCATCACCCTAACCGTAACACTCACCCTCACCTTCAGCCTCAGCCTATCCCTAAGCCTAAGACTAACCCTAACCCTAAACATCACCCTCATCCTAGCCCTCACCCTAACCCTAATCCTAACCCTAACCCTCATCCTAACCCTCAACCTAACCATAACCCTAACCATCACTCAAAAGCGAATTCTCATCCCCATTATCACCCTCAGCCTAATCCTAAGCCTAAACCTAACCCTAACCCTAATCCACACACTCATCCTCACTGTAACCCTAATACTAAACCTAACCCTAACCCTAAACCTAATCCTAAACCTCACCCTCAACCTAACCCTAACCCTAACACTCACCCTAAACCTAACCCTCACGCTCAACGTAACCCTAACCCTAAACCTCAACCTAATGCTAACCCTAACCCTCACACTCACTGTAGACCTCACTTAACCCTAATCCTAACCCTAAACCTCATCCTATCCCTCACCCTAACCCTAAAACCCTAACCCTCATCCTAACCCTAACACTCTCCCCCTCACACTCATGCTCGGCCTAAGCCTAAGCCTAAGCCTAAACCTAACCCTCACCCTTACCCTCACTCTCACCCTCACCCTAAGTCTAATCCTAACCCTCACCCTCACACTCATCCTCATCCTAAACCTAATTGTAACACTAACCCTAACCCTAACACTAACCTCACCCTAATGCTAATTCTAACCCTAAACCTCATCCTCACCCAAACCCTAACCCTCTCCCTCACCTTCACCTTCTGCCTAACACTAAGCCTATCCCTAACCACAGCCCTAACCCTAACACTAACCCTAAACCTAACTCTCACACTAACCCTCAAACTAAACCTCACCCTAACACTCAACCTCACCCTCACCCTAAACCTAACCCTAATTCTCACACTCAACATAACCATAACGGTCACACTCACACTCACCCTCAGCTTAAACATAAGCCTAAAAATAACCCTAACCCTAAACCTCACACTCACCTTCACCCTAAACCTAAACCTAACCATAAACTTAACCCTCACACTCACCCTCACCCTCACTCTAACTCTAACCGAAACCCTCAACTGAACCCTCACATTCACCCTCAACCTAACCCTAACCCTCACCCTAACCCTCAACCTAACCCTACCCCTAACGCTAACACACATCCTTACCCTAATCTCCAACCTAATCCGATCCCTAACCCTAACGCTAACACTCACCCTAACCCTAACCTCCAACCTAACGCTAACACTCACCCTTACCCTAACGTGAACCCTCACCCTAACCCTAACACTCAACTCAACCATTACCTTCACCCTAACTCTAAACCTCACCCTAACCCTAACTCTCACGCTCACAGTCACCCTCAGCCTAACCCTAAACTTAAGCCTAACGCCATCCCAAACCCTCACACACACCCTCACACTAAACCTAACCCTACTACTCACCCTCACCCTCAACCTCACCCTAACGCTAACCCAAACCCTCAACTTAACCCTCACCCTCACACTAACCCTAACCCTCACCCTCACCCTGAACATCACCCTAACCCTAATACTCACCCTTTCCCTCACCCTAGCCCTAACCCTCATACTAACCCTAAACCTCACCCTAAACCTAAACCTCAACCTAACCCTAACCCTAACACTAACACTAAGACTAAACCTAACATAAACCCTCAAAGTAACCCTAAACCTCACCCTAACCCTAACCCTCACCCTAACTCTAACCCTCACCCTAACCCTAACACTAAAACTACCCTTCACCCTACCCTCACTCTAACCCTAAACCCAACCCTAACCCTCATACTCACCTTCACCCTAACACTCACCCACCCCTAACACTCAACCAAACCCTAACTCTCATACTCTCCCGAACTCTAAGCCTCACAATATCACTCACACTCATCCTCAACCTAAACCTCACCCTAACCCTAACCATCACCCTAACCTCACCCTTACCCTCAACCTAACCCTCACCCTCAACCTAACACTAACTGTAACCCTAACACTAAACCTCACCCTAATCCTCACCCTAACCCTATGCCTAACCCTCACCATCGCGCTAACCTTTAATATTACCCTCAGCCTAACCCTCACACAAACCCTAACCCTCAACCTAACCCTAACTCTAACCATCACCCTCACCCTCACACTCACCCTCAGCCTAACTGTAAACCTAACCCTACTCCTAACACTAACATTCACCTTCACACTCACCTAACCCTAATCCTAAACCTATCCCTAAGTCTAAGCCTCACACTCACCCTCACCGTCACCCTGACCCTAAGCCTCACTTTCACACTCACACTCACCCTCACCCTAACCCTAACCATAACTCTAACCCTAAACCTCACCCTAACCCTAACCCTAACACTCACCCTCAATCTAACCTTTAACCTTACCCTCACCCTAACCCTCACACTAACCCTAACCCTAACACTCACCCTAACCCTAACACTCACCCTAACACTCACCCTCACCATAGACCTCACCCTAACCCTAATCCTAACGCTAACCCTCACCCTAAACCTAACCCTCAACCTAACCCTAACCCTCACCCTCATCTAACCCTCACCCTAACCCAACGCTAACCCTCACCTTAACCCTAACCCTCACACTAAACAAACCCTAAAACTCATCCTAACCCTCACACTAACCCTAATGCTAACCCTAATCCTAACCATAACCCTCACCCTAAACCTAAACCTCAATCTAACAATAACCCTCACACTCATCTAACCCTCACCCTAACCCAAACCTAACCCTCATCCTAACCCTCAACCTAACCCTAACCCTCACCCTAACCTAACCCTAACACTCACCCTAACCCTCACACTAGCCCTAATGCTAACCCTAACCCTCACCCTCACACTAACCCTTCAACCTAAACCTTAAACTCACACTAACCATAACCCTAACATTAACCCTCAACCTCACCCTAAACCTCAGCCAAACCCTAACCCTCACCCCAACACTTACCCTCACCCTAACTCTCATCCTAACGCTAAACCTAACGCTAAACTTCACTTCACCCGCAACCTCACCTTAACCGTAACCCTAACACTAACCCTAACAATAACCCTCACACTAACCCTAACCCTCACACTAACCTTCACCCTCAACCTCACCCTAACCCTCACCCTCATCTTAACGCTAACCATAACCCTAACCCTGAACCTCACCCTAACCCTCACCCTAACCCTAAACCTAACCCTCACCCTCTCCCTAAACTTTAGCCTTAACCTCACCCTAACCCTCACACTAAACCTAAACCTCACCCTAACCCTAACCCTAACAGTCACCCTCATCCTCACGCTCACCCTCAGCCTAACTTTAAACCTAACGCTACTCCTAACACTAACCCTCAACTTCACCCTCACACTAACCCTAAACCTAACCCTAAGCCTAACCATCACACTCACCCTCACCCACAACCTAAGCCTCACTGTCAACCTCACGCTCATCCTCACCCTAACCCTAACCCTAACCATCACGCTAAGCCTATCTCTCACCCTAAACATAAACCTCACAATCGCCCTCACCCTCACCTCACCCTAACCCTAAACCTAAACCTAACCCTCACCCTAAACGTCACCCTAACCCTAATGCTAACTCTAACCCTCACACTCACCCTAAACCTCACGCTAACCCTTACTCTCACCGTAAATCTAAACCTAAGCCTAACCCTCACTCTTACCGTAACCCTCACCCTAAACCTAATCCTAACCCTAGCCCTCACCCTCACACTCAACCTAACCCTACCCCTAACGCTAACCCTCACCCTAAACCTAAACTCCAACCTAACCCTAACCCTAACCCTACCACTAAGCCTCACCCTAAACCTAACTCTCATCCTAACCCTAACCCTCAAACTCACAGTCACCCTCAGCCTAACCCTAAAGCTAAGCCTAACCCTATCCCTAATCCTCACACTCATCATCACCCTAAACCTAACCCTAAGTCTCACCCTCACACTCAACCTCACCCTAACCCTAACCCAATCCCTCAACTGAACCCTCACCCTCACCCTAACACTCACCCTAACCCTAACTCTCACACTCACCATAACCCTCAAATTAAACCTTACCCTCACCCTAACCCTGATCCCAACCCTCACCCTATCCCTAATCCTAAACCTCAACCTAACACTTACACTCACTCTAACACTAAGCCTAACCCTAACACTAACTCTCACACTAACCCTCACCCTAAATATCACCCTATCATTAACCCTAACCCTATCCCTAACACTCACCCTCACCCTCAGGCTAACCCTCAGCATAAAGCCTATCCCTAACCCTGACCCTCAGAGTCACCCTCACCCTAACCCTAACCCTAAGCCTCACCCTCACCCTCAACCTCACCCTAAACCTAATGCAAAACCTCAAACCAACCCTCACCCTCACCATAAACATCACCGTAACCCTAACACTCACCCTAATCCGCACCATAAACCTAACCCTCACCCTAACGCTAACCATCACTTTCATCCTAACACTAACCCTCAAACTAACCCTCAACCTCACCCTCACCCTAAACCTAACCCTAATGCTCACACTCAATATAACCCTAACCCTCACTCTCACCCTCACCCTCAGCTTAAACCTAAGCCTAACAATAACCCAAACACAATCCTCACACTCACCCTCACCCTAATCCTAACCCTAACCCTAATCCTAACCCTCTCACTCACCCTCAGACTCACCCTAACCCTAACCCAAACTCTCAACCTAAACATCACCCTAAACCTAACCTTCACCCTAACCCTTAGCCTAACCCTCACCCTAACGCTAACCCTCACCCTCACCCTCACCCACAGGCTCACCCTAAACCTAATCCTAACCCTAGTCCTCCCTCTCCCCCTCAACATAACCCTACCCCTAACGCTAACCCTCACCCTAAACCTAACCTCCAACCTAACCCTAACCCTAACCCTAACGCTAACCCTCAACCTAACCCTAACCCTCAATCTAACCCTCACCCTCACGCTCACAGTCACCTTCAGCCTAACTCTAAACCTAAGCCTAACCCTATCCCTAATCCTCACACTCACCATCACCCTAAACCTAACCCTGAGTCTCACCCTCACACTTAACCTCACCCTAACCCTAACACAAACCCTCAACTGAATCCTCACCCTCACCCTCACCCTCACCCTAACCCTAACCCTAACCCTCACACTCACCATAACCCTCACCCTAAACCTTACCCTCACCCTAACTGTCATCACAACCCTCACCCAATCCCTAACCCTAACCCTCAACCTAACCCTTACACTCACTCTAACACTAAGCCTAACCCTAACAATAACTCTCACACTAATCCTCACCCTAAATATCACCATATCATTAACACTAATCCTAAAACTAACCCTCACCCTCACCCTCAACCTAACCAACAGCTTAAGCCTAACCCTAACCTTAACCCTCAGGGTCACCCTCACCCTAACCCTAACCCTAAGCCTCACCCTCACCCACAACCTCAACCTAAAACTAATGCAAATCCTCAAACCAACCCTCACCCTCACCATAAACATCAGAGTAACCCTAACACTCACCCTAATCTGCACCATAACCCTAACTCTCACCCTAACGCTAACCCTCACCGTCACCCTAACCCGAACCGTCACCCTAACCCTAACCCTCACCCTCATCTAACCTTCACCCTAACCCAAACCCTAACCCTCAAACACACCCTCACCCTAAACCTAACCCTAATGCTCACACTCAACATAACCCTAACCCTCACACTCACCCTCATCCTCAGCTTAAACCTAAGCCTAACAATAACCCTAACCCTAACCCTCACACTCACCCTCACCCTAAACCTAATCCTAACCCTAAACCTAACCCTCTCACTCACCCTCACCCTCAACCTAACCCTAACCCTCAACCTAAACATCACCTTAAACCTAACCCTCACCCTAACCCTTAGCCTAACCCTCACCCTAACCCTAACCCTCACCCTCACCTTCACCCTCAGGCTCACCTTAAACCTAATCCTAACCCTAACCCTCACTCTCAAGCTCAACCTAACCCTACCTCTAACGCTAACCCTCACCCTAACCTAACCTCCAACCTAACCCTAACCCTAAACCTAACGCTAACCCTCACCCAAACCCTAACACTCACCCCAACACTTACCTCACCCTAACCCCAACCCTAATGCTCACCATAATACTAACCCTCAAGCTCACAGTCACCCTCAGCCTAACCCGAAACTAAGACTAACCCTATTCCTAAACCTCACACTCAACCTCACCCTAACACTAACCCAAACCCTCAACTGAACCCTCACCCTCACCCTCACCCTAAGCCTCACCCTCACCCTAAACATCACCCTAAACCTAACCCTCACCCTTACCCTCACCTTAGCCCTAAACCTCATACTAACCCTAAACCTCACCCTAAACCTGACCTTCAACCTAACCCTTACCCTCACCCTAACACTAAGTCTAAACCTAACATGAACCCTCACAGTAACCCTAAACCTCACCCTAAACCTAACCCCCACACTATCCCTAACCGTCACCCTAACCCTAACCCTAACCCTCACCCTAACTCTAAACATCACCCTCACCCTCACCCTCAGCCTAACCCTCAGCCTAAAGCCTAACCCTAACCCTAACCCTCACAGTCACCCTCACCCTAACCCTAATTCTAAGCCTCACCCTCACACTCAACCTCACCCTAAACCTAATGCAAACCCTCAAACCAACCTCATCTTACCCTAAACATCACCCTCACCCTAACCCTCACCCTAATCCCCACCAGAACCCTAACCCTCACCATAACGCTAATCCTCACTCTCACCCTAACCCTAACCCTCACCCTAACCCTAACCCTCACCCTCATCTAATCCTCACCCTAACCCAAACTCTAACTCTCACCCTAACCCTCAACCTCACCCTCACCCTAAACCTAACCCTAATGCTCACACTCAACATAACCCTAACCCTCACACTCACCCTCACCCTCAGCTTAAACCTAAGCCTAACAATAACCCGAAACCTAACCCTCACACTCACCCTCACCCTAAACCTAACCCTCACACTAATCCTAACCCTCTTACTCATCCTCACACTCACCCTAACCCTAACCCAAACCCTCAACCTAAACATCACCCTAAACCTAACCCTCACCCTAACCCTTAGCTTAACCCTCACCCTAACCCTAACCCTCACCCTCACCCTCACCCTCAGGTTCACTTTAAACCTAATCCTAACCCTCACCCTCACGCTCAACCTAACCCTTATCCTAACGCTAACCCTCACCCTAACCCTAACCTCCAACCTAACCCTAACCCTAAACCTAACGCTAACACTCACCCAAACCCTAACACTCACCCGAACACTTACCCTCACCCTAACCCCAACCCTAATGCTCACCATAACCCTAAACCTCAGGCTCATAGTCACCCTCAGCCTAACCCTAAACCTAAGCCTAACCCTATCCCTAAACCTCACACTCACCCTCACCCTAAACCTAACCCTAAGTCTCAATCTCACCCTAACCCTAACCAAAACACTCAACCTAAACATCACCCTAAACCTAACCCTCACCCTTAACCTTAGCCTAACCCTCACCCTAACCCTAACCCTCACCCTCACCCTCACCCACAGGCTCACCCTAAACGTAATCCTAACCCTAACCCTCACCCTCAACCTAACCCTCACCCTAACTGTAACCCTCAACCTAAACCTAACCCTCACGCTCACAGTCACCCTCAGCCTAACCCTAAACCTAAGCCTAACCCTATCCCTAAACCTCACACTCACCCTCACACTAAACCTAACCCTAAGTCTCAATCTCACCCTAACCCTAACCAAAATCCTCAACCTAAACATCACCCTAAACCTAACCCTCACCCTAAACCTTAGCCTAACCCTCACCCTAACCCTAACCCTCACCCTCACCCTCACCCACACGTTCACCCTAAACGTAATCCTAACCCTAACCCTCACCCTCAACCTAACCCTCACCCTAACTCTAACCCTCAACCTAAACCTAACCCTCACGCTCACAGTCACCCTCAGCCTAACCCTAAACCTAAGCCTAACCCTATCCCTAATCCTCACATTCACCGTCACCCTAAACCTAACCCTAAGTCTCACCTTCACCCTCAACCTCACCCTAACCCTATCCCAAACCCACAAATGAACCCTCTCCTTCACCCTCACCCTAATACTCACCCTCACCCTAAACATCACCCTAACCCTAACCCTCACCATTGCCCTCACCCTAGCCCTAACCCACATACTACCCCTAAACCTCACCATAAACCTAACCCTCAACCTAACCCTTATTCTTACCCTAACGCTAAGCCTAAACCTAACATGAAACCTCACAGTAACAGTAAACCTCACCCTAACCCTAAACCTCACCCTAAACCTAACACGACCCCTCACCCTAACCCTCACTCTGACCCTAAACCCAACCCTAACCCTCAACCTCACCATCATGCTAACACTCACCCAACCTTAACCCTCACCCAAACCCTAACCCTCATACTCTCCCGAACCCTAAGCCTCACTCTAACAGTTACCCTCATCCTCACCCTAACCCTCACCCTAACCCTAACCCTATCAGTCACGCTCACCCTCACCCTCACACTCAGCCTAACTCTAAACCTATACCTCACTCAAACCCTCAACTTAACCCTAAACCTAACCCTCACCTTCACCCTAACCCTAACCCTCACTGACAACCTAGCATTCACCCTAAACCTAATCCAAACCCTAACCCTCACCCTAATGCTCACCCTTACCCTCACCCTAACCCTCACCCTCACCCTAACCCTAACCGTAACCCTACCCCTAATCCTCACCCTAACCCTAACCCTAACCCTCACCCTAACCTTTAACCTTACCCTCACCCTAACCCTCACACTAACTCTAACCCTCAACCTAACCCTAACCCTAACCATCACCCTCACGCTCACCCTCAGCCTCACTTTAAACATAAACCTACTCCTAACACTAACCTTCACCTTTACCCTCACACTAACCCTAACCCTAAACCTAAACCTAATCCTAACCCTCACACTCACCCTCTCCCTCACCCTAAGCCTCACTGTCACCCTCACGCTCACCTTCACCCTAAAATTAACCCTCACCTAAAACCTATCCCTCACCCTAAAAATAAACCTCACAATCACCCTCACTCTCACATCAGCCTAACCCTAAACCTAACCCTAACCCTCACCCTAAACCTACCCTTACCCTTATGTAACTCTAACCCTCTCACGCTAAACCTCACGCTAACACTTACTCTCAGCATAAATCTAACCCTACCCCTAACCCTCGCACTGACCCTATCCCTTACCCTAACCCTAACCCTAACCATAACCTTCACCCTAACCCTCACCCTAACCCTAACCCTCATCCTAAACCTCACCCTAACCCTAACTCTATCCCTAACCCTAAAGCTAACCCTAATGCTCAATCTAACTGTAACCGTACCCGTCAAACTAACTCTCATCCTAAACTTAACCCTAACCCAAACCCTTAAGTTAACACTAACCCTAACACTCAACCTAATCCTAATCCTCACCCACACCCTCAGCCACATCCTCAGCCTAAACCTAACCCTAACCCTAACCCTAACCTTAATCCTCACCTGCATCCTAACTCTAACCCTAACCTTCACTCTCACCCTCACCCCCACCCTCACCATAACCCTAACCCGAACCCTAAACCGAACCCTCACACTAACCCTCATCCTAACCTTCTCCCTAACCCTCATCCTAACCCTAACCCTAACCCTTACTGTAACCCTAAACCTCATCTTAAACCTCACCCTAACCCTAAACCTATCCCTAACCCTAACGCTATCCCTAACGCTCACACTAACCGTAACCGTACCCCTCAACCTAACCCTCATCCTAAACTTAAGCCTAACCCAAACCCTCACGCTAACCTTAACCCTAACACTCACCCTAAATCTAATCCTCACCCACACCCTCACCATCACCCTCAGCCTAACCCTCAGCCTAAGCCTAAACCTAACCCTAACACTCACACTCACCCTCACACAAACCCTAACCCTAAGCCTCACCATCACCCTCAACCTCACCCTTACCAAAACCCTAACCCTCACACTAACCCTAACCCTCACCCTAATGCTAACCCTCAACCTAAACCTTACACTCACCCTAACACTAAGCGAAACCCTAACACTAATTCTGACAATAACCCTCACCCTAAACATCACCCTATCCCTAACCCTAACCCTAACCCTCACACTCACCCCCACCCCAGCCTAACCCAAAGCCTAAGCTTAACCCGAACCCTAACCCTCACACTCACCCTCACCCTAACCCTAAGCCTAATTCTCACCCTCACCTTCAACCTCACGCTAACTCTAACCCATACCCTCAAACCAACGCTCACAATCAACCTCACCCTAACCCTCACCCTAAACATCACCCTAACCCTAAACCTCACCCTAATCCTCACCCTTACCCTAACCATCACCCTAACCCTAACCCTCACCCTAAACCTAAACCTCAATCTAAACATTACCCTCAACCTAACACTAAGCCTAACCCTAACACTAACCCTCACTAACCCTAAACCTCACCCTAACCCTAATCCTCACCCTAACATAACCCTAACACTCACCCTAACCCTCAACCTATCCCTTAATCGCACCCTAAACCTAACCCTAACACTAACCCTCAACCTCACCCTAAACCTCACCTTAACCCTAACCCTAACACTAACTCTCAACCTCACCCTCAACCTCACCCTAACCCTAACCCTCACCCCAACACTTACCTTCACCAAAACCCTCACTCTAACGCTAACCATAACGCTAAACCTCACCTCACCCGCAACCTCACCTTAACCGTAAACCTAACCCTAACCCTAACCCTAAACCTAATCCTTACCCTAAACCACATCATCACCCTCACCTTCACCCTAAACTGAACCCTAATCCTCTCCATAACCCTAAACCTCTCCCTAAACCTAACCCTCACACTCAACCTAACCCTCACCCTAAAACTTACCCTCACCCTAACCCTCAGCCTAACCCTAAAACTAACTCTAACCCTCACCTTAACCTTCACCCTAAACCCAACCGTAACATTAACCCTCAAACTAACCCTGAACCTCACCATAACCCTAACCCTGCCCCTCATCATAACCATCATCCTAACCCTCACCCTAACCCAAAATCTAACCCTAAAACTTACCCGCACCCTAACACTCACCCTCACACTCACCCTAAGCCTCACCCTCACACCCACCCTAACCATCACCCTATGGCTAACCCTCACCCTAACCCTAAGATTAACACTCACCTTAATCATAACCCTCACCCTCACCCTCACCCTCAGCCTAAACCTAACCCTAATCCTAACCCTAACTCTAAACCTCACCCTAACACTTAAACTAACAATCACCCTAACCCTAACCCTAATGCTCACACTCAACATAACACTAAGCCTCATACTCACCCTCACCCTCAGCTTAATCCTAAGCCTAACAATAAAGCTAACCCTAACCCTTACACTCACCCTCACCCTAAAACTAATCCTAACCCTAAACCTAAACCTTAACCTCACTCGCACCATAACCCTCACCCTAACCATCACCCTAACACTCACCCTCACCCTAACCATCAACCTATCCCTAACGGTCACCCTCACCCTAAGCCTAAGCCTCACAGTAACCCTAACCCTCACCCTCACCCTCAGCCTCACCCGAACCCTAATCCTAACCCTAACCCTCACCTTAATCCTCACCCTAACTCTAAACCTAAAACTCACACTCACCCTAACCCTAACTCTCACACTCACCCTCACCCTCAGCCTAAACCTAAGCCTAATATTAACACTAACCTTAACCCTCACACTCACCCTCACCCTGAACCTAACCCAAACCCTCAACCAAAACCTCACCCTCACTCTCACCCTAAACATCACCCTCACCCTAAACATCACACTAAACCTAAGCCTCACCGTAAGCCTTAGTTGAACCCTCACCCTAACCCTCACAGTCACCCTCAGGTTCACCCTAACCCCAATCCTAATCCTAACCCTCACACTCAACCTTATCCTCACCCTCACCCGAACTTTAACCCTA
The DNA here is from genome assembly GCF_024711535.1 of Dipodomys merriami. Taxonomy (NCBI): domain Eukaryota; kingdom Metazoa; phylum Chordata; class Mammalia; order Rodentia; family Heteromyidae; genus Dipodomys; species Dipodomys merriami. The sequence goes on from NW_027206021.1 coordinate 111,474, forward strand.
ACAATAACCCTAACCCTAACCCTGAACCTAACCCTCAACCTAACCATAAACCTCACGCTAACCCTCGCCCTCACCCTCACCCTCATCTTAAACCTAAGCCTAACCCTAACCCTCACCCTTACACTCACCTTAACACTAGTCCTAACCCTAAACCTCACCCTAACAGTAACCCTAACCCTCACCCTTTCTTTATCCTCACCCTAAACCTAAACCTCACATTAACCTTTATGCTCACCCTAACCCTAGCCCTACCCTTCACCCTAACCCTCACCCTAATTCTAACCTTAACCACTAACCTAACCCTCTCTCTAACCCTAACCCTAACCCTCACCCTCACCCTATCCCTCACCCTAAATGTAACGCTAACTCTAAACCTCACCCGCACTCTCACCCTCATGCTCAGCCTTACACTAACCCTACCCCTAATCCTAAACCTAATGCTCAACCTGATCATAACACTCACCATAACCCTTACCCTCACCCTCACAATATCCGTAACCTTAACCCTCACACTAAACCTAACCCTCACCCTAAACCTAACCTTACCCCTCACCCCAAACCTCAACCTAAACCTAACCCTCACCCTAACGCTAACCCTCACCCTCACCCTAGCCCTCACCCTAATCCTAACCCTCATCTTAAACTTCACCCTCACACCACCCTCAAACTAACCCTAACCCTAACCCTCTCCCTAACCCTAACCCTAACCCGCACACTAGCCCTCACCTTAAACCTAACCCTAACCCTACCCCTCACCCTAAACCTAACCTTAATCCTAACCCTAACCATCACCCTAACACTGACCCTAACCCTAACCCTCACCCTTACCTTAACCCTCACCCTAACCCTTAACCTCATCCTCACCCTAAACCTCACACTAAACCGAAACCTCACCCAAACTCTATCCCTAACCGTCACCCTCACCCTCACCCTCATGCTAACCCTAACACTAACCCTCACTCTAACCCTAAAACTCACCCTAACCCTAAGCCTAACCCTCACCCTCACTCAATCCTACTGCTACCTCTAACAATCACCCTAATCCTCACGCTATCATTTACCCACACCATAAACCTAAACATAACCCTCACCCTCACCCTCACCCTAAATCTCACCCTAAACTTAACCCTAACCGAAATACGAAACCCTAACCCTAAACTGAACCCTAACCCTCACCCGAAACCTTAACCCTATCCCTAAACCTAACCCTCAAGCTAAGTGTCACCCTATACCTAACCCTATCCCAAACCCTAACCCTCACCCTAACCCTCACCCTAAACCTTATACTCACCCTCACCCTAACCCTAACACTAATGCTGACGCTTACAATAACTCTAACCCTCACCCTAAACCTCTTACCCCTCACCCTAACCCTCATCCTAACCCTAAACCTACCCAAAACCTATCCCTAACCCTAATCCTAAACCTAACCCTCACCCTCATCATAACTAACCCTAACCCTAACACTAACTCTCACCCTCAACTTCACCCTCAGCCTAACCCTGACCCTCACAATAACCCTAACCATCACGCTAACCCTCAACCTAATCCTCAACACTAACCCTAACCGTAACCCTTACACTAACCCTAACCCTAAACATCACCAAAATCCTCAATAACCCTAAACCTAGTCCTAACCCTAACCCTTACCCTCACCCTAAACCTTACACTAACCCTAAACCTAAACATCACCAAAATCCTCAATAACCCTAAACCTAGTCCTAACCCTAACCCTTACCCTCACCCTAACCCTAACACTCACCCAACCCTAACCTTCACCCTAACACTAAGCCTAACCCTAACACAAACCCTCACACTAACCCTAACCCTTAGCCTAAACCTAATCCTCAACCTAAACCTAACGCTAACCCAAATCCTCACCCTCAACTTATCCCTCACACTAACCGTTTTTCTATCTCTAACCCTAACCCTAACCCTAACCCTAACCCTCACCCTTTCCGTAACTCTCACCCTCACCAAAAACCTGACCCTTACCCTTACCTTATCCTCACCCTAACCCTCACACTTACCCAAAACCTCAACCTAACCTAATAAAAACACTCACACTAAACATCACCCTAAACCTAATGCTAACCCTAACACTCACCCTCACCCTAACCCTCACTCTAAACCTGAAACTCACTCTAACCCTAACGCCAAACCCACAACCTCACCCTAAACCTCACCCTAAACCTAACCCTCACCCTAATCCTTACCCTCACCCTAACCCTAACCCTAAACCTAACCCTAAGCTAACCATAAACCTCACCCTAACCCTCACCCTCAACCTATCCCTAATCCACAACCTAACCCTCAGCCTAAACCTCACCCTAACCCTAACCTTAACCTTCACACTAACCCTAACCCTCACCCTAAACTTAACCCTACCCCTCACCCTAACCCTAACCCCCATGCTCACCCTAAACCTAACCCTAACCCTATCCCACACCCTTACCCTCACCCTCATCCTCACCCTCACCCTAAACCTAATCCTAACAATAACCCTAATCATAAACCTAACCCTCACCTTAACCCTAAACCTCAAGCTAACCCTCATCCTCAACCTCACCCTCACCTTACCCTTAAGCCTAACCCTAACCCTCACCCTCACCCTCAACTTAACACTAAAGCTAACCCTAACCCTCACCCTAACAGTAACCCTAACCCTCACTCTCACCCTAACCGTCACCCTAACATTATCCTCACCCTATCCATAACCCTCACATTAACCCTAATCCTCACCCTAACCTTAATAGTACCCCTTACCCAAACCCTCATCCTAACTCTAAACCTAACCCTAAACCTAACCCTCACCTAACACTAAATCTCAACCTTACCCTAACACTCACCATCACCTGAACCCTCACCCTAAACCTAACACTAACCCACACTCTAACCCTAAAGCTCACCCTCACCCTCACCCTCACTTAATCCTCACAGTAACCCTAACCATTATCTAAAAAGGCCCTCACCCTCACCTTCACCCTAACCCTCACCCTCACCCTAGCACTCACCCTAAACGTAACCCTACCCGTAAACCTCACCCGCACTCTCTCCTTCATACTCAGCCTTACCCTAACCCTACCCCTAATCCTAACCCTAACCATCAACCCATCATAACCCTCACCATAACTCTTACCCCCACCCTCACCCTATGCCTAACTGTAACGCTCTCACTAAACCTAAACCTCACCCTAAACCTAACCCTACCCCTCACCCCAAACTTCAACCTAAACCTAACCCTGACCCTCACCCTAATACTAACCCTAACCCTCACCTTAGCCCTCACCCTAATCCTAACCATCATCCTAAACCTCACGCTCACACCACCCACAAACTAACCCTAACCCTAACCCTCACCCTAAGCTTAACCCTCACCCTAACCCTTAACCTCATCCTCACCCTAAACCTCACACTAAACCTAACCCTCACCCTAACTCTAACCCTAACCGTCACCCTCACCCTCACTCTCACGCTAACCCTAACCCTAACCCTCACCCTCACCCTCACCCAAAGCCTACTAATAACTCTAACACTCACCCTAACCCTCACGCTATCACTTAAACACACCATAAACCTAAACCTAACCCTAACCCTCACCCTCACCATAAACCTCACCTTAACCCTAACAGTAACCCAAACACGAAACCTTTAACCTAACCCTAAACTGAACCCGAACCCTCACCAGAAACCTAAACCCTAAGCCTAAACCAAACCCTCAAGCTAACAGTCACCCTAAACCTAACCCTATCCCTAACCCTAACCCTCACTCTAACCCGCACCCTAAACCATATTCTCACCCTCACCCTGACCCTAACCCTAATGCTAATCCTCACAATAAATCTAACCTCACCCTAAACCTAAACTTTCCCCTCACCCTAACCCTCATCCTAACCCTAAACCAAACCCAAAACCTCTCCCTAACCCTAATCCTAACCCTAACTCTCAACTTCACCCTCACCCTCAGCCTAACCCTAACCCTCACACTAACCCTAACCGTCAAGCCAACCGTCAACCTAATCCTCACACTAACCCTAACCCTAACCCGTACACTAACCCTAAACCTAAACCTCAACAAAACCCACAATTACCCTAAACCTAGACCTAACCTTAACCTTTACCCTCACCGTAACCCTAACCCTCAACCTCACCCTAACCCTAACCCTCACCCTAAACCTAACCCTCACCCTAAACCTTACCCTCACCCTAATACTAAGCCTAAACCTAACACCAACACTCACACTAATCCTAACCCTCAGCCTAAACCTAACCATCAACCTCACCGTAACCCTAAACCTAACCCTAACCCTAATCCTCACCCTCACCTTATCCCTCACACTAACCCTTTTCCTAACCCTAACTCTAACCCTCACACTAACCCTAACCCTCTCCCGTTCCGTAACCCTCACCCTCACCAAAAACCTCACCCTTACCCTTACCTTACCCTCACCCTAACCCTCACACTAACCCAAAACCTCACCCTAAACTAACCAAAACACTCACACTAAACCTCACCCTAACCCTAATGCTAACCCTAACACTCACCCTCACCCTAAACCTCAACCTAAACCTTCACCTCAACCTAACAGTAACCCTAACCCTCAACCTCACCCTAAACCTCACCCTAAGCCTAACCCTAACCCTAACCCTTACCCTCACCCTAACCGTAAACATAAGCTAACCCTTAACGTCACCCTAACCCTCACTCTCACCCTAACCCTAATCTAAACCCTAACCTAACTTCAACCTAAACCTTCACCTCAACCTAACACTAACCCTAACCCTCAACCCCAACCTAAACCTCATCCTAACCCTAGCCCTAACCTTCACACTAACCCTAACCCTCACCCTAACCTTAAACCTACCCCTCACCCTAAACCTCATCCTAAACCTAACCCTAAACCTAACCCTAACCCTAAACCTCACACTAACCCTAACCCTCACCTTCACCCTCACCCTCAACGTAACCATAAACCTAACCCTAAACCTAAAAAGAAGCCTAATCCTAACCCTTATCCTAACCCTCACCTTCACCCTTATCCTAACCCTCACCTTCACCCTCACCCTAACCCTAACCTTCACCCTTAACCTAACCATCAACCTCACCGTAACCCTAAACCTAACCCTAAAACTTAGTCTCACCCTAACACTAACCCTAAACCTAAAACTAGCCATTACACTAACCCTAATCCTCAGCCTAACCCTAACCCTCAACCTAACCCTATCCCTAACCCTAACACTCACCCTCACCCTAGCCCTCACCCTAAACCTAATCTTAATCCTAACCCTCACCCTAAACCTAACCCTCACCCTATTCCCAACCCTCAATCTCACCCTCACCCTAACCCTAACCCCAATCCAAACACTCACCCTAACCCTCACCCTTACTGTAAACCTAAACCTAACCCTCACCCTAACCCACAAGCTTACCATAATCCTAACCCTCACACTTAACATTACTCTCACCCTCAACCTAACCCTCACCCCAACCCTAACCCTCACACTAACCTTACGCTAACCCTCACACTAACCATATTGCTAACCCTAACTCTCAACCTGACCCTAAACCTCACCATAACCCGAAACCTCACCCTAAACCTATCCCTATCCCTAACCCTCAACCTAACCTTTACCCTCAACCTAACACTAACACTAAGCCTCACACTAACAATAAACCTCACCCTAACTCTAACCTCACCCTAAGCCTAACCCTCACCCTAACACTAACCCTAACCCTCACCATAACCTTTAACCTTACCCTCACCCTAATCCTCACAGCAACCCAAACCCTAAGACTAACCGTTACCCTCTCCCTCACGCTCACCCTCAGCCTAAATTTAAACCTAACTGTACTCTTAACCCTAACCCTCACCTTCACCCTCACACTAACCCTAACCCTAAAGCTAACTCTAAGCCTAACCCTCACAATCACCCTCACCCTCACCCTAAGCCTCACTGTCACCCTCACGCTTACCTACACCCTAAACCAAAGCCTAACCCTCACCCTAAACCTATCTCTCACCCTAACTATAAACCTCAAAATGACCCTCACCCTCACCTCACCCTAACCATAAACCTAACCCTAACACTCACCCTAAACCTCACCTTAACCCTAATGCTAACTCTAAACCTCACACTCACCCTAAACCTCATGCTAACCCTTACGCTCACCGTAAATCTAACCCTGACCCTAACCCTCACCCTAACCCTAACCCTAACCCTAATACTAACCCTAATCCTAAACCTCACCCTAAACCTAAACCTATCCCTAACCCTAACGCTAACCCTAACGCTCACCCTAACCCTCACCCTAACCTAATCCTAACCCTAACCCTCACCCTAACCCTCACCCTTAACCTTAAACTAACCCTCATACAAACCATCACCCTAACTCTCACCCTCACCTTAACCTACCCCTAAACCTCACCCTAACACTCACCTTCACCCTATCCCAATTCCTCACCCTAACCCTCACACTCACACTCAACACCACCCTATTCCTAACCCTAAACCTCACCCTCACCCACACCCTAAACCTCACCCTCACCCTCACACGAACCCTAACCCTAACCCACACCCTAACCCTAACGCTAAACCTAGCCCTCACCCGAACCCTAAACCTAACCCTCACCCTCACACTCACCCTAACCCTAAACCTAAACCTAACACTCACGCCAACTCTAAACCTAACCCTAATGGTAATCATAACCCTCACCCTCACCCTAACCCTCACCTTAACACTTTCCCTCTCCCTAACCCTCATCTTAACCCTCACTTTAACCCTAACCCTAACCATCACCCTAACCATAATCCTCAACCCCACCCTCACCCTAAGCCTAACCCTAAAACTAAGACTAACCCTAACCCTACCCCTCAGCCTAATGCTCACCCTAACCCTAATCCTAACTCTAATACTCACCCTATCCCTAAACCTAACCATAACCCTCACCCTCACCCTAGACCTGACCCTAACCCCAAACCTAACCCTCACCATAACCCTAACACTAATGCTAACCATAAACCTCACCATCAATCTAACCCTCACCCTAACTCTTACCGTCCGCCTAACCCTAACACTCACCCTCACCCTAACACTCACACTAATCCTTACCCTCAACCTAACCCTACACCTAACCCTCAAACTAACCCTTACCCTCACCTAACCCTACAGTTACCGCTCAGCCTAACCCTCTCCCTCACCCTAAACCTAATCCTCACCGTAACCCTCACCCTAACCCTAACCCTAAATCTCACACTTACCTTCACCCTCACCATCACCCTCAGCATAACACTAACCATAACCCTAATCCTAACCATAAACCTCACCCTCATCCTAAAAGTCACCCTAATTCTTACCTTCACACTAATCCTAACCCTAACCCTAACCCTAACACTCACACTAAACCTAACCCTCACCCTAATCATAACCCTACCCCTTACCCTAACCCTCACCCTAAACCTAAACCTATACCTAACCCTCACCTTCACCCTAACCCTCACCCTCACGCTAACCCTAACCCTAACCCTCAACCTTACCCTAAAGCCCACCCTAAGCCTTAACTTTATCCTCACTCTAAACCTGACACAAAACCAAACCCTGACCCTTACTCTAACCCTAACAGTTACCCTCACCTTACCCTCACACGAACACTAACCCTAAGCCTCACCCTAACCCTAAAACTTACCCTAACCCTAACCCTAACCCTCACCCTCAAGATCACCTTAAACCTAACCCTAACCCTCACCCTAAACTTCACTCTAACCCTAATGCTAAACCTAACACTCACCCTAACACTCACACTATCACTTACCAACACGATAAACCTAAACCTAATCCTAACCCTCACCCTCACCGTAACCCTCAACCTAACCCTAACCCTAACCCGAAACCCTCACCATAACCCTCACCCTAACTCTAACACTAATCCTAACCCTAACCCTAACCCTAATGCAAACCCTTACCCTAACCCTAACCTAACTCTCAGCCTACCCCTAAAACTAACCCTGACCCTCACCCTAACCCTAACCTTCACCCTAACCCTAACCCTCACCCTAAGCCTTACCCTCACCCTAACACTAAGCCTAACCCTAACACCAACCCTCCCAATAACCCTACCCTCAGCCTAAGCCTAAGCCTCACCCTAAACCTAGACCTACCCCTAAACCTCACCCTCACCTTAGCCCTCACACTAACCCTATTGCTAACACTAAACCTCACCCTAACACTAACCCTCACCCTAAACTTCCTCCTAACACTAACCCTAACCCTAACACTGAGTCTCACCCTAACCATAACCCTAAAACTAGTCCTAAACTCCACCCTAAACCTAACCCTCACCCTAACACTAACCCTAACCCTAAACCTCACCCTAACCCTCACACTCACCTTAACCCTAACCAAAACCCTAACCCTCAACTTAACCCTAACCCTAACCCTCACACTAACCCTATCCCTCACCCTAACCCTAACCCTACCCCTCACCCTAAACTTCCTCCTAACACTAACCCTAACCCTAACCCTAAACCTCACCCTAACCGTAACCATATCTCTCAACTTCACCCTCACCCTAAACTGAACTGTAACCCTAACGATAACCCTAACCCTAACCCTAATCTTAACCCTCACCCTCACCCTAAAACTAACCCTAACCCAAACCCTCACGCTCACCCTCAACCTCACCTTCACCTTAACCCTCACCCTCACCCTAGCCCTCACCCTAACCCTAACCCTAACCCTAAACCTCACCCGCATCATCACCCTAACCCTCAGTCTAAACCTAACCCTATCTCTAATCATAACCCTCACCCTCACCCTCACCCTAACCCTCACCCTAACCCTTACCCTCACCCTCACCCTAACCTTAACCGTAAACCTCAAATTAAAGCTAACCCTCACCCTAACCCCCACCCTAATCATAACCCTAACCCTCATCATAACCCTAAAGTTCACCCTCAACCTAGCCCTCACCCTAACCCCAAACCTCACCCTAAAACTCACCCTCACACCAGCCTCAAAATAAAACTAACCCTAACCCTCACCCTAACCCTAACCCTCACCCTAACCCTAACTCTCAGCCTAGCCTTCACCCTAACCCTAAATAACCCTCACCCTCACCCTCATCCTCACCCTCAGCATAACACTAATCCTATCCATATTCCTAAATCTAAACCTCACCCTCACCCTAACCACCAAGATAATTCTTACCCACACACTAATCCTAACCCTAACAATAACCCTAACTCTCACACTAAACCTAAACCTCACCCTAACAGTAACCCTACCCGTTACCCTAACTGTCACCTTAACCCTAACCCTAAACCTCACCCTAAACCTCACAGTCACCCTAAACCTGACCCTAACCCTAATGCTAACCCTAACCATAACCCTCACCCTCACCCTAACCCTCACCCTACACCTCACTCTAATCCTAAACCTAACCCTCAGCCTAACCCACACCCTAACAATAACCCTAACCCTCACCAAAAACCTCACACTAACCCTAATACTAACCTCCACCCTAACCCTAACGTTCACCCTAACCCTAACCCTAACCCTAACCCTCACGCTCACCCTCTCCCTCTTCGTAACCCTAAGCCTAACCCTAACCCTAATACTAACCTCCACCCTAACCCTAAAGTTCACCCTAACCCTAAACCTAACCCTAAGCCTCACGCTCACACTCACCCTCTCCTTAACCCTAAGCCTAACCCTAACCATCACCCTAACCCTCCCCTTAACACTAAACCTAACCCTAACCCTCACTCTAATAGTAACCCTAAACCTCACCATCACCCTAACTCTCAACCTTACTTTATCCTCACCCTAACCCTAACCCTCACATTAACCCTAATACTCACCCTAACCATAACCCTACCCCTCACCCTAACCCTCACCCAAACTTTTAGCCTAACCTTAACACTCTCCTAACCCTAACCCTAACCCTAACCGTAACCCTCACCTAACCCGGTTATGGTTAATAACCCTCAACCTCATCCAAACCCTCACCATCACCTGAACCTGCACCCTCACCCTAACCCTCACCTAATCCTCACCTTAACCCTAACATTTCCTAAACAAGACCCTCACCCTCACACTCACCTTCACCCTAACCCTCACCCTCAACCTATCCCTCACCCTAACCGTAACCCTAAACCAAAAATTCACCCGCACCCTCATCCTCACCATCAGCCTAACCCTAACACTATCCCTATTCCTATCCCTAAACCTCGCCCTCACCCTAACCCTCACCATAACCCCTAACCTCACCCTCACCCTAACCCTAACAGTAACCCTCACACTAAACCTAACCTCACCCTAAACCTAACCCTACCCCTCATCATAACACTTACACTAAACCTAACTCAAACCCTCACCCTAACCCTAACCCTCACACTCACCCAGGCCCTCAATCTAACCCTTTCCCTCACCCTAAACCTCACCCTCATACCACCCTCAAATTAACCCTGACCCTAAACCTCACCGTAACCCTAAATCTCACCCTAACCCTAATCCTCACCCTAACCCTCAACCTAACCCTAACCCTAAAACTCACACTCACCCTCACCCTCACCATCACCCTCAGCGTAACACTAACCATAACCCTAACCCTAACCCTAAACCTCACCCTCACCCTAAACGTCACCCTAATTCTTACCTTCACACTAATCCTAACCCTAACCATAACCCTAATACTCACACTAAACCTAACCCTCACCCTAACCATAACCATACCCATTACCCTAACCCTCACCCTAACCGTAACCCTATCCCTATCCCTAACCCTAACCCTCACCCTAACACTAACCCTAACCCTCACCCTTACCCTAAACCTCAAAATAAGCCTTAACCTCATCCTCACCCTAAACCTCATACTAACCTAACCCTCAGCCTAACTCTAACCCTAACCGTCACCCTCACCCTTACCCTTACCCTCACGCTAACACTAACCCTAAACCTCACCATAACCCTAAAACCAACCCTAAACCTAACCCTAAACCTCACCCTCAAGCTCACCTTAACCCTAACCATATCCCTCACCCTAAACTTCACTCTAACTCTAATGCTAACTCTAACACTCAACCTAACCCTCACACTATCACTTACCCACACGATAAACCTAAAACTAACCCTAACCGTCAACCTCACCTTAAACTTCAACCTAACCCTAACCATAACCCTAACCCGAAAGCCTAACCATAACCCTAACCATAACTCTTACACTAATCCTAAACCTAACCCTCACCCTAACGCTAACCCTTACCGTAACCCTAACCCTAACTCTCACCTAACCCTCAGCCTAACCATAACACTAACCCTGACCCTCACCCTAACCCTAACCCTCACCTGAAACCTAACCCTCACTCTAACCCTTATCCTCAACCTAACACTAAGCCTAACCCTAACAACAACCCTCACACTAACCCTAACCCTCAGCCTAAGCCTAAACCTCACCCTAAACCTAACCCTAACCCTAACCCTCACCCTCACCTTAGCCCTCACACTAATCCTATTGCTAAACCTAACCCTCACCCTAACACTAACCTTAACCCTAAACCTCACCCTAAGCCGAACCTTCACCTTAACCCTAACCAAAACCATAACCCTCACCCTATCCCTAACCCTACCCCTCACCCTAAACTTCCTCCTAACACTAACCTAACCCTAGCCCTAAACCTCACCCTAACCGTAACCATATCCCTCACATTCACCCTCACCCTAAACTGAACTGTAAACCTCACTCTAACCCTAACAATAACTCTAACCCTAACCCTAATCATAACCCTCACCCTCACCCTAACACTAACCCTAACCCAAACCCTCACCCTCACTCTAACCCTCAGCCTCACCTTCAACCTAAACCTCACCCTCACACTAGCGCTCATCCTAACCCTAACCCTAACACTAAACCTCACCTGCACCCTCACCCTCACCCTCAGCCTAAACCTAACCCTATCTCTAATCATAACCCTAAACCTCACCCTCACCCTAACCCACACCATAACACTTACCCTAACACTCACCCTAACCTTAACCGTAAACCTTACACTAAAGCTAACCCTCACCCTAACCCTCACCCTAAACATAACCCTAACCCTCATCATAACCCTAAAGTTCACCCTCAACCTAGCCCTCACCCTAACCACAAGCCTCACCCTAAACCTCACCCTCACACCAGTCCCAAACTAAACCTAACCCTAACCCTCACCCTAACCCTAACCCTAAACCTAACTCTCACCCTCACCCTCATCCTCACCCTCAGCGTAACTCTAATCCTATCCATATTCCTAAACCTAAACCTCACCCTCACCCTAAACATCACCCTAATTCTTACCCTCACACTAATCCTAACGCTAACACTAACCATAACTCTCACACTAAACCTAACCCTCACCCTAACTGTAACCATACCCCTTACCCTAACCCTCACCTTAACCCTAAAGCTAATCCTCACCCTAAACCTCACAGTCACCCTAAACCTGACCCTAACCCTAATCCTAACGCTAACCCTTACCCTAACACTAACCCTCACTCTGACCCTAACCCTCACCCTAAACCTCATCCTAATCCTAACACTATTCCTCAGCCTATCCCACACCCTAACACTAACCCTAAACCTAACCCTCACCCTAAACCTCACCCTTACCCTAATCCTAACCCTCAAACTAAACCTAAACCTAACACTCACTCAAAAACTCAACCTCACCCACACTCTAAGCCTAACCCTCACTCTAACCCTCACCATCACCATAAGCTTCACTCTTACCGTAACCCTCAATCTCACCCTAACACTCGCCCTTACCCTTATTCTTCTTCTCACCCTAACCCTCACCCTAACCCTAACCCTCGCCCTAACCTAACCTGAACACTCAACCTAGCCCTCAACCTAAAGCTAATGCTAATCCTAACACTCACCCTAACCCTAACCCTTAACCTCACCCTAAACCTAACCCTAAAACTAACCCTCACTCTCACCCTAAAACTCACCCTAAGCCTAACCCTCACCCAAACACTTACCCTCACCCTAACAGTAACCCTGACGCTAAACCTCACCTCACCCGCAACCACACCGTAACCGTAACCCTAAACCTAACCCTAACAATAACACTAACCCTCACCCTAACCCTAACCTCACACTCACCCTAACCCTCACCCTAAAATCTATCTTCACCCTAACCCTCACCCTAACTCTAAACCTAACCCTAAACCTCACCCTAACCCAACCACTAATCTTAACCCTTAAACTAACCCTGAACTTCACCCTAACCCTAACCCTGCCCCTCATCCTAACCATCATCCTAACCCTAACTCTAAACCCTCACCCTGACCCTAAACCTAATCCTAAACCTCACCTACACCCTAAGAGTCACGCTCACCGTCACCCTCACCCTAACCCTCAATCTCACCCTAAACATCAACCTATACCTAACCCTCACCCTTACCCTAAGCCTAACACTCATCCTAACCCTAACCCTCACCCGCATCTAACCCTCAGCCTATCCCTAACCCTAACCCTAACGCTCACACTCACCCTAACCCTAACCCTCAAACTCACCCTCACCCTCAGCTTAAACCTAAGCCTAACAATAACCCTAACCATAACCCTCACAATCACCCTCATCCTAAGCCTAAGCCTAACCCTAAACCTAACACTCAAACTCACCCTCACCCTAACCCTAACCCAAACCCTCAACCGAACCCTCACCCTCAACCTAAACATCACCCTAAACCTAACCCTCAAACTAACCTTTAGCTTAACCCTCAATCTAACCTTAACCCTCACACTCACCCTCACCCTCAGGCTCACCCTAACCCTAATCCTCACCCTAACCCTAACCCTCACCCTCACCCTCAACCTAAACCTATTTCTAAACCTCACCCTCACCCTATCCCTAACCCTAACCCTAATCCTCACATAACCCTAACCCTAACCTTCAACGTCACCCTAACCCTCACCATTAACCGAACCCGAACCCTAACCCTAACCCTCACCCACAACATAACGCTCAAGCTCACCCTCACCCTAAACCTCAACTAATCGTCACACTAACCCTCACCCTAATCCTAACCCTAAACCTCACCCTAACCCTAAGCATAACCATAAACCTAACCCTCACCCTAACACTCACCCTAAACCTAACCCTCTCCCTAATCCTAAAACTCACCCTAATCCTCACCCTAACCCTCACTCTCACACTCACCCTCACCCTAACCCTCACCCTAATCCTCACCCTAACCATAATGCTAACTCTAACACTCACCCTAACCCTCATGCTATCACTTACCCACACCCCAAACCTAAGCCTAACCTTAAACCTCACCCTCACACTAAACCTCACCCTAACCCTAAACCTAATCCTAACCGTCACCCTCACCCTATCCCTAACCCTAACCCTAACCCTCACATAACCCTAACCCTAACCTTCAACATCACCCTAAAGCTCACCATTACCCGAACCCTCACCCTAACCCTAACCCTCACCCACACCCTAACGCTCAAGCTCACCCTCACCCTAAACCTCAACTAATCGTCACCCTAACCCTAACCATTACCTAACCAAGACCCTCAGCCTAACCCTCAACTTCACCCTAACCCTCACCCTCACCCTAGACCTCACCCTAACCATAAACATAACCCTAACCCTAAACCTTACCTTCACCCTCAGGCTCACCCTCAGCCTAAACCTAACCCTATCCCTAATCCTAACCCTAACCCTCACCCTCAATCTAAGCCTCACCATAACCTTTACCCCCACCCTCACCCTCACCCTAAACGTAACCCTCACACTAAACCTAACCCTCATCCTAAACTTAACCCTACCCCTCACCCTAAACATAACCCTAACCCTAAAGCTCACCCTCACGCTAGCCCTCACCCTAACCCTAATTCTAACCCTAACCCTTATCCTCACCCTAAACCTCACACTAGCCCTAACCCAAATCCTCAGTCTAACCCTAACCCTAACCCTTACCCTAACCCTCTACTTCAGGCTAACCCTCACCGTTACTCTTACCGTCACGATCATCCTAACCCTCACCCTAAACCTAACCTAATCCATCACTATAACCCTAACCCCACCCTCACCATCATCCTCATCGTAACCCTATGCCTAAGCCTAACCCTAAACCTTTCCCTCACCCTCACCCTAGCCCTCACCCTAACCCTAATCCTAACCCTAAGCCTAACCCTAACTCTCACCCTAACCCTAAGGCTAAACATCACCCTAAGCCTAATCCTCTCCCCAACCATCACCCTCAACCTTACCCTAAGCCTAAGCCTAATACTAATCCTAACCCTCACACTCACCCTCACCCTAAACCTAATCCTAAACCTAACCCTAACCCTAAACCTCAATCTAACCCTCACCCTAAACCTAACACTAACACTAACACTAGCACTAACCCTAACAGTCACCATATCCCTCAGCCTCAACCTAACTCTAACTCTAAACCTCACCCTCACCCTATCCCTAATCCTAACCTTATCCTTAAACCTCACAATAACCCTAACCCTAAATCTCACCCTCACCCTCACCCAAACCGTAACTCTAACCCTAACCCTAACATTAACACTAATCCTAACCCTAAAACTAACCCTAACCCTAACGCTAAACTTCACCCTCAGCCTCACGCTAATTGCAAATGTAAACCTAACCATAACACTTACAATGATCCTAACCCTAATCCTAACCATCACCCTCACCCTAACCCTAATCCTCATCCTAACCCAGACCCTAACCCTAACCCTGACCCTCACTGTAACCCTCACCATCATCTTAAGCCTCACCCTCACCCTAACCCTAACCATCACCCTAACGCTTAACCTCACCCTAATCCTAACACTAAGCCTAAACAAAAACTCACCCTAACCCTCACCCTCAACCTAACTGTAACCCAAAACCTAACGATCAACCTAACCCTCAACCTAACCATAACCCTAAACCTAACCCTAAACCTCACATTAACCCTAACTCTCACCCTAACCCTAACCCTACCCCTCACCCTAACCCTCATGCTAACTCTAAACCTCACCCTTACCAGGACCCTAACCCTATCCCTAACCATAAACCTCACCTTAAGACTAACTCCAAACCTAACCCTAAGCCTAACCCGTACCCTAACCCTAAGTCTAACACTTTCCCTAACCTTAAACCTTACCTAAACCCTCCCCCTCAGCCTAACCCTAAACCTAACCCTAACCCTGACCCTCACCTTAGCCCTAACCCTAAAACTAATCCTAACCCTAACCCTCATCCTAATCTTCACCCTAACCCTAACCCTAACCATCACCCAAAACCTATTCCTCACCCCACCCTACCCCTCAGCCTAACGCTAAGCCTAAGCCTAACCCTAACCCTAAACCTCACCCTCAACCTAGACCGCACCCTAACCCTAAACCAAATGATAACCCTCAACCTAACCATCACCCTAAACCTAACACTAAACCTCACACTAAACCTAACCCTACCCCTCAACCTAACCATAACACTCATCCATACAGTAACTCTAACCCTAAACCTCACCCTAACCCTAACCCTAACCCTCACCCTAAACCTCACACTAAACCTAACCCTAAACTTAACCCTCAACCTAGCCCTCAAACTAACCCGAATCCTAACCCTATACCTCATCCTAAACCTCACCCTAAACCTAACCCTAAAACTCATCCTAACCCTAACCCTCACCCTCACCCTCAACCTAACCCTAAGCATAAACCTAACCCTAACCCTAACCCTCACCCTCACCCTCACCCTAACCATAATCCTAAATGTAACCCTATCCCTAACCCTAACCCTCACACTAACCCTAACCCAAACCCTAACCTTAACACTAATCCTAACACTAACCCTCACAGAAACCCTCACCCTAACCCTAACTCTAACCCTAAACCTCACCCTCACCCTAACCCTAAACCTCACCCTCACCCTCAGCTTAAACCTAAGCGTAACTCTAACCCTAACACTAATCCTCACACTCACCCTCACCCTAACCCTAAACTTAATCCCAGCCTAACCCTAAGCCTAACCCTAACCCTCACCCTAGCCCTCACCCTAAACCTAATACGAACCCTAACCCTCATCCTAACCCTCACCCTAACCCTAAACCTAACCATCACCCAAAACCTATTCCTCACCCCCAACCTCACCCTCAGCCTAAATCTTAACCCTAACCATAACTCTCACCCTCAGCCTCACCCTCACCTCAAACTTAACCCAAACCAAAACACTAACAATAACCCGAATTTTAACCCTAACCCTAACCATAATCCTAACCCGCACCCTCACCCTCAGCCTAACGCTAAGCCTAACCTAGGCCTAACCCTAACCCTATCTCTAATCCTAAACCTAAACCTAATCCTCAGCCAGACACTCACTCTAACCCAAACCCTAATGCTAACCCTCATCCTAACCCTAAGCCTAACGCTAACCCTAACCCTAACGCTCACACTCACCCTCACCCTAACCCTAATCCCAAACATAACCCTATCCCTAACCCTAACCCTCACCCTAACACTCACCCTAGCCCTCACCCTAGCCCTTATCCTAACCCTAAACCTCATTCTGACCCTCAACCTAACCCTAACCCTTTTACCCTTACCATAACCATACTCCTAACACTCACCCTCTTGCTAGGCCTAAGCCTAAGCCTAAGCCTAACCCTAACCCTCACCCTAACTCTAACCATAACACTAACCCTAAATCTACCCCTAAACCTCACCCTCACCCTAACCCTAACCCTAAATCTAACCCTAACCCTAAACCTAAACCTCATCCTAACCCCAAACCTAACCCTCACCCTTACCCTCACCGCAACCGTAAACCTAAACCTAACCCTAACAATAACCCTAACCCTAAACCTAACACTCACCCTATTCCTAACCCTAACACTCACCCTAAACATAACCCTCACCCTAACCCAAACCCTCACCCTAATCCTAACCCTAACAGTAACCCTCACACTAACCCTAACCATCACCCTAAACCTAAACCTCACCCTAACACTAACCCTCACCCTAACCCACACCCTAAACATAACTCTACCGCTAAACCTCACCCTCACACTAACCCTAACTCTAACCACAACCCTAACACTAAACCTCAACCTAACCCTAACCCTCACACTCACCCTCACAGTAACAGTAACCCTAACCCTGACAATAACCCTAACCCTAACCCTCAACCTAACACTTACCCTCACCCTAACACTAACCCTAACCCTAAAACTAATCCTCAGACTCACCCTAACCCTCACCCTAATCCTAAACCTCATCCTAACCCTAACCCTAACCCTAACCCTCTCCCTCACCCTAACCCTCACCCTAACCCTAATTCTAACCCTCACCCTCACCCTAATCTTAATCCTCATTCTCACCATAAAACTCACATTAACCCTAACCCTAATCCTCAATTTAACTCTCACCCTAACCATATCCCGAACCATTACCCTAACCCTCACCCTAACCCTAACCCTGACACTTATCTTAACCCTCACCCTCAGCCTAACCCTAATCCTCATCCTCACCCTAAACCTCACACTAACCCTAACACTAATCCTCAATCTAACCCTCACCCTAACCATAACCCGAACCCTTACCCTAAACCTCACCCTAACCCTAACCCTAACCCTAACTCTAACTCTAAAACTAACCCGAAATCTAAACCTCATCCTAACCCTAACCCTAACCCTCAGCCTCACCATCACCCTCTGCTTTACCATCAGCCTAATGCTAACCCTAACCCTAACCCTCATAATCACCCACACCCTCACCCTCACCATAACTCTAAACCTAACCCTCTCCCTAAACCTAACCCTAAACCTCAACCTAAACCTCACCCTCACCCTAACGCTAATACTAACCCTAACCCTAAACCTCACACTAATCATCCCCCCAACCCTAACCCTAACCCTAACACTAACCCTAACACTAACCCTAATCCTAACCCTAACCATAACTTAACTGTAACCATAACACTAACAATCACCCTGACCCTAACCCTAACCCTAACCCTAACCCTCAACTCACCCTCACCGTAACCCAAATCCTAAACCTAACCCTATCCCTAACACTAAACCTCAACCTAACCCTCAGCCTAGCCCTCACCCTAAACCTAATCCTAACCCTAAACCTCATCCTAACACTCACACTAACCCTAACCCTAATCGGAACCCTAACCTGAACCCTAACACTGACCCTCATGCTCGAACTAAGCCCAAGCCTAAGCCTAATCCTACCTCTAAACCTAACCCTCACCCTAACCCAAACCCTAACACTACCCCTAATCTCACCCTCACCATAACCCTAACTCAAACCCTAACCCTAAACTGAACCTCATCCTAACCCTAACCCTAGCACTCAACCTCACACTAACCATAAACCTCACCCTAACCCTAACTCTCACCCTAACACTTAACCTCACCCTAACACTAACGGAAACGCTAACACTAACGCTCACACTAACCCAAACATCACCCTAACCCTAAACTTCACCCTAACACTAACCCTAACCCTCAACCTCACCCTAGCCCTCACCCGGACCCTAACCCTAATTCTCACCCTAAACCTCACACTAACCCTAACTCTAATACTCAATCTAACTCTCACCCTCATCCTAACCCTAATCCTAACCCTGACCCTTACCGTAACCCTCACCCTCAGCCTAACCTCACCTTTACCCTTAGCATCACACCCACCATAACCCTCACCCTAAACCTCACCCTAAACTTAACCATCATCCTAACCCTAACTCAACCCCTAAACCTCACCCTCACCTTAATCCTAATTCCAACACTAACCCTAACGCTAATCCTAA
Organism: Dipodomys merriami; assembly: GCF_024711535.1. Lineage (NCBI taxonomy): Eukaryota > Metazoa > Chordata > Mammalia > Rodentia > Heteromyidae > Dipodomys > Dipodomys merriami. The sequence continues at coordinate 131,283 of NW_027206021.1, forward strand.
CCCTCACCTTCCCCCTAACCATAACCCTCACCCTAAACCTAACCCTCACCCTAACAGTTACCCTCACCCTAACCCTAACCCTCACACTAATCCAAACCCTCACCCTAATCCTAAACCTCACCCTAACCCTAACTCTAACTCTCAACCTCACACTAGCCCTCACCCTAACCCTAATTCTAACCCTCACCCTCACCATAACCATAAACCTCTTCCTCACCGTAAACCTCACACTAACCCTAACCCTAACCCTAATCCTCAATCTAACCCTAAACCTAAATCTAACACTAACACTTACCCTAACCCTAACCCTAAACATAACCCTCACCCTTATCTTAACCCTCACCCTCAGCCTAAACCTCACCTTTACACTTACCATCATCCTCACCCAAAACCTCACCCTAAACATAAACCTCATCCTAACACTCACCCTAACCGAAAACCTAACGATCACACTAACCCTAACCCTCACCCTCAACCTCACAGTCAGCCAAAACCCTAAGCCTAAGCTTAAAACTCACCCTAAATCTCACCCTCACCCTAGCCCTCACCCTAACCCTAATCCTAACCCTAACCCTCATCCTAACCCTCACCCTAACCCTAACCCTAACCATAAACCTAACCCTAATCCTCACCCCCACCCTCACGCTCAACCTAAACCTAAGCCTAAGCTTAACCCTAACCCTAACCCTCACACTCACCCTCACCCTAAACCTAATCCTAACCCTTACCCTAACCCTAATCATAAACCTCAAACTAACCTGCACCCTAATCTTAACCCTAACACTAACCCTAACCCTAACCCTAACCCTGGACATAAATCTCCCCCAAACCCTAAATCTAACGCTAAAACTAACCGTCACCCTAACCCAAATCCTAACCCTAACCCTCAACCTAACCCTAACCCTCACCCTCACTGTAAATATAACACTCATTCTAACCCTCACCCAAACTCTAACCCTAACCCTAAACCTCACCCAAACACTAACAATAACCCTCACCCTCACCCTAGCTCTCACAATAACACTAATCCTAACCCTAATCCTCATCCTAACCCTGACCCTAATCCTAAACCTAACCCTCACCCTAATCCTAGGCCTAACCGTAACCCTCAACCAAAACCTAACACTCATGCTCACCATAACCCTAACCCTAAAACTCACCTTAACCTTAAACCCAACCCGAACCCTAATTCTCACCCAGACCCTAACCCTAACCCTAACCCTAAACCTAACCCTAATCCTAACACTAACCCTAACTCTAACACTAACCCTAACCTTAACCCTCATCCTCAGCCTCACCCTAAAACTAACCCTAACACTATCTCTTACACTAACCCTAACCCTAAGCCTCACCATAACCCTAAAACTAAAAACCTCACCTTTAATCTAACACTAACCCTCACCCTCACCCTCTCAGTAACCGTAACCCTAACCCTAACCCTAACAATAACCTTAACCCTAACCCTATTCCTAACTCTCACCCTCACCCTAAACCTAATCCTAACACTAACCCTCACCCTAACCCTAATCCTCACCTTACCATAACACTAACCTTATCCTAACCCTCACCCTAAACCTAAACCTCACCCTAACACTAACCTTGACCCTCAACCTAACCCTAGCCCTCACCCTAACCCTAATCCTAACCCTAATCCTCATCCTAAACCTCACCCTAACCCTAACCCTAAACCTCACCCTAATCCTAAGCCTAACCCTAACCCTCAACCTAACCCTAACCCTCAGCTCAACTTAACCCTAACCCTAAACCTCAACCTAACCCTAAATTTAACCTGAACACTAACTCTCACCCTAATCCTAACCCTAACCCTCACCCTAACACTAAAACTCACCCTCAGTGTAACACTAAGCCTAACCCTAAACCTTTCGCTAACCATCACACTCACCCTAAACCTTACACTAATACTATTCCTAAAGCTAACCCTAACCCTCACCCTCAGCCTCAAATTAACCCTAACTCTTACACTAAACCTCACCCACACGCTAACACTAAACCTAACCCTAACCATAAACCACACCCTAAACCTCACCCTAAACATAACCCTCAACCTAGCCCTCACCCTAACCCTAATCCTAACCCTAAACTCAATCTAACCCTCACCATAACCCTAACACTAACCCTCACCCTAACCCTAACCCTCACCCTCAGCCTAACCCTAAGCCTAACCCTAAACCTAAACCTAACCCTCACACTCACCCGCACACTCACCCTAAATCTAAACTTAACCCTAACCCTAACCCTCACCCTAAAGCTCCCCCTAACCCTATATCTAACCCTAAACCTCACCCTCAACCTAAACCAAACCCTAAACGTAACCCTAAACCTCACCCTACCCCTAACCCTAACCATCACCCTAAACCTAATCCTCACCCCACCATCACCCTCAGCCTAAACCTAAGCCTAAGCCTAACCCTAACCCTAACCCTCACACTCACCCTCACCTTAACCCTAACTCTAACCCTAACACAATCCCTAAACCTCACCCTAACCCTAACCCTAACTCTCACCCTCACACTCACAGTAACCTTAACCCTGAACCTAACCGTAAAAATAAGCCTTACCCTAATCCAAACCCTCACCCTAACCATAACCCTCAACCTAAACCATTCCCTCACCCTAACACTTACCCTCACACTAACACTAACCCTAACCCTAATCCTCACACTAACCCTAACCCTAACCCTAAACCTCAACCTAAATCTCACTCTCAACCTAACACTAACACTAACCATAAGCCTCACCCTAACCCTAACGCTCACCCTAACCTTAACTCTACTCCTAAAACTCACCCTCACTCTACCCCTAACTCTAACCCTAACCTTAACACTGAACCTCACCCTAAACCTAACCCTAACCCTAACCCTGAACCTCATGCTCAGCCTAAGCCTAAGCCTAAGCCTAACACTTACCCCACCCCTCACCCTCACACTAGCCCTCAACCTAACTCTAATCCTAACCCTAACCCTCATCCTAAACCTCTCTGTAACCCTAACCCTAACCATCAGCCTAACCCTAACCCTCACACTCACTCTCCCCTAACACTAATCCTAATCTTAAGCCTAACCCTAACCTTAAACCTCAACCTAAACCTCATCCTAACCTTAACCCTAACACTAACTCTAAACCTAACCCTCTACCTAACCCTCCAAATAACCCTAAATCGAACCCTAAACCTCACCCTCACCCTAACCATAATCCTAACCTGAACCCTAAATTTCACCATAACCTTAATCCTAACCCTCACACTCACCCTCACCATAACTCTAATCCTAACCCTAAAAATAACGCTAATCCTAACCCTAAACTTAACCCTAACCCTAACCCTAAAACTAATGCTAGCACTCACCCTCACCCTAACACTAATCCTAACCCTCACCCTCACTCTACCACTAACCCTCACTGTGATCATTACCCTAACCCTCATCCTAACCCTCACCCTAACCCTAACCCTAAACCTTACCCTAACACTAACCCTAACCCTCAACTTCAACCTCAGCCTCACCCTTACCCTAACTCTAAAACTAAACCTCACCCTCACAATAAACCTTACCCTAATCCTAATCCTAACCCTAAGCCTAACCCTAACATTCACCCTAACCCTAAACTTCACCCTCACCTTCATGCTCAGTGTAATCCTAATCCTAAACCTAACCCTAACACTAACCCTCACACTCACCCTAACCATTACAGTAATCCTAATCCTAAACCTAAGCCTAACCCTCACCCACACCCTAAACCTCACCCTCACCCTCACCCTAACCCTAACCCTAACACTAACCTTAACCCTAATCCTCACCCTCAGCCTCACCCTAAAACTAACTCTAACACTAAACCTTAACCTCACCCTAACCCAAACCTTAAACATAAACCTAAACCTCACCCTAACACTAACCCTAAACCTCACCCTCACCCTAGCCCTTACCCTAACCCTAATCCTATTCCTAATACTCATCCTAACCCTCCCCCTAACCCTAACCCTAACACTCACCCTAACCCTAATTCTAACCCTAACCATAACACTAAAAACCTCACCCTAACCATCATCCTCACCCTCACTGTAACCCTAACCCTAACCCTAACAATAACATTAACACTAACCCTAATCCTATCCCTCTCCTTCACCCTCACGGTAACCATAACCCTAACCCTAACAATAACATTAACCCTAATCCTAATCCTAAACCTCACTCTCACCCTAAACCTAATCCTAACCCTAACCCTCAACTTAACCCTAACCATAACCCTTACCGTAAACCTAACCCTCATCCGAACCCTCATGCTAAACCTAACCCTAACCTGAAACCTCACCCTATCACTAACCCTAACCCTCACCCTCACCCTAGCCCTCACCCTAACTCCAATCCTAACCCTCACCCTAACCCTAACCCTCACCCTAACCCTAATCCTAAACCTCACCCTAACCCTAAACCTAACCCTAACCCTCAACCTAACCCTAACCCTAAACCTCACCCTAAACCTAACCCTATACCTCACCCTAACACTAAACTTAAACTGAACCCTAACTCTCACCCTAAAACTAACCCTAACCCTCACCCAAACCCTAACTCACACCCTCACCCTCACCTTCATTGTAACCCTAAGCCAAGCCCTAATCTTAACCCTAACCCTCACACTCACCCTAACACTTACCCTAATCCTAATTCTAACCCTAACTCTAACCCTCACCCTCAGCCTCAACGTAACCCTAACTCTAAACCTATACCTCAACCTCACCCTAACCCTAACTCTAAACCTCACCCTAACCCTAAGCCTAAACCTCACTCTCACCCTAGCCCTCACCCTAACCCTAATCCTAACACTAACCCTCACACTCACCCTAACCTTTACCCTAATCCTAATCCTAATCCTAAGCCTAACCCTCACCCTCACCCTAACCCTCTCCGTCACCCTCACTCTCACCCTAACCCTAACACTAACACTAACCCTAACCCTCACCCTCAGCCTCACCCTAAACCTAACTCTAACACTAAACCTTAACCTCACCCTAACCCAAACCCTAAACATAACCCTAAACCTCACCCTAACCCTAACCCTAAACCTCACCCTAAACCTAGCCCTTACCTTAACACTAATCCTATCCCTAATCCTCATCCTTACCCTCCCCCTAACCCTAACGCTAACCCTCCCTCTAACCCTAATTCTAACCCTAACCCTAACACTAAAAACCTCACTCTAACCCTAACCTTAACCCTCATCCTCACCCTCACCATAACTGTAACCCTAACCCTAACAATAACATTAACCCTAACCCTAATCCTAACACTCACACTCACCCTCACCTTAACCGTTACCCTAACCCTAACAATAACATTAACCCTAACCCACATCCTAAACCTCACCTTCACCCTAACTCTAATCCTAACCCTAACCCTCACTTTAACCCTAACCATTACCCTTACTGTAACCCTAACCCTCATCCTAACCCTCACACTAACCCTAACCCTAAACCTCACCCTAACCCTAAACCTAACCCTCACCCTCAACCTAACCCTAAACTTAACCTGAACCCTAACTCTCACCCTAAACGTAACCCTAACCCTCACTCAAACACTAACCCTCACTCTCATCCTCACCCTCAGTGTAACCCTAAGCCGAACGCTAAACCTAACCCTAACCCTCACACTCATCCTAAACCTTACCCTAATCCTAATTCTAACCCTAACTCTAAGCCTCACCCTCAGCCTCACCTTAACCCTAATTCTAAACCTAAACCTCAACTTCACCATAACCCTAACCCTAAACCTCACTCTATCCCTAACCCGAAACCTCACCCTCACCCTAGCCCTCACCCTAACCCTAATCCTAACCCTAACCATCATCCTAACTCTCCCCATAACCCTCACCATAACCCTCACCCTAAACCGAACCCTCACCCACACCATCAACCTCAGCCTAACCCTAATCCTATCTCTAACCCTAACCCTCACAATCAACCTAACCCTAAACCTAAACCATACTCTAACCCTAACCCTCACCCTCACCCTCATCCTCAGCCGAAGCCTTAGCCTAATCCTAATCCTAACCGTAAACCTCTCACTCACCCTAACACTTACCCTAATCCTAATCCTAACCCTAACCCTAACCCTCACCCTCAACCTAACCCTCACCTTAAGCCTAACACTAACATTAATCCTAACCCCAACCCTCGACCTAACCCTCCAACAAACCCTAAATATAACCCTTAACCTCACCCTCACCCTAACCCTAACCCTAACCCTAACCCTAAACCTCACCCTAACCCTAACCCTAACCCTCACCCTCACCGTCACCCTCACCATAACTCAAACGCTAACCCTAAAAATAACACTAATCCTAACCCTAAACCTAACCCTAACCCTAATGCTAACACTCACCCTCACCCTAAACCTAATCCTAACCCTAACCCTCACCTTAATGTAACCCTCAACCTCACTATAACCCTAACCCTCATCCTAACCCTCACCCTAACCCTAAACCTAACCCTAAACCTTACCCTAACACTAAATCTAATCCTCACCCTAGCACTCACCCTAACCCTAAGCTTAAACCTAATCCTCATCCTAACCCTCACCCTAACCCTAACGCTAAACCTCAACCTAACCCTAACCCTCACACTCACCGTAACCCTAACCGTAACTTTCACCCTAACCCTAAACTTAACAGAACCCTTACTCTCACACTAACCCTATCACTTACCCTCATCCTAACCCTAACCCTCACCCTCAGCCTAACCATAAGCTGAACCCTAACTCTAACCCTAACCCTCACATTCACCCTAACCCTTACCCTAATCCTAATCCTAACCCTAAGCCTAAACCTCACCATCACTCTAAATCTCACCCTAACCCTAGCAATAACACTAACCTTAACCCTAACTCTCAACCTCAGCCTCACCCTTACCCTAACTCTAACCCTAAACCTGACAATAACCCTAACCCTAAATCTCACCCTCACCCTAGGCCTCACCGTAACCCTAATCCTAACCCTCATCCTAAACCTCACCCTAACACTAACCCTAACCCTCACCCTAACCCTAATCCTAACCCTATCCTTCACTCTACCCCTAACTCTCACCCTGACTGTAATCCTAACCCTCATCTTAACCCTCACCCTAACCCTAACCCTAAACCTTACCCTAACACTAACCCTAACCCTCACCTTCAACCTCAGCCTCCCACTTAACTTAATTCTAAAACTAAACCTCACGCTCACCATAACCCTTACCCTAATCCTAATACTAACCCTAAGCCTAACCCTAACACTCACCCTAACCCCAAACTACAAACTCACCTTTACCCTCAGTCTAATCCTAAGCCTAAGCCTAACCCTAACCCTAACCCTCACACTCACCGTAACCTTTACCGTAATCTTAATCCTAAACCTAAGCCTAAAACTCAACCTCACCCTAAATCTCACCCTCACCCTAACCCTAACACTAACCTTAACCCTAACCCTCACCCTCAGCCTCACGCTAAAACTAACTCTAACACTAAACCTTACCCTCACCCTAACCCAAACCCTAAACGTAGCCCTAAACCTCACCCTAACCCTAACCCTAAACCTCACCCTCACCCTAGCCCTTACCCTAACACTATTCCTAATCCTCATCCTATCCCTCCCCCTAACCCTAACCCTAACCATCAGCCTAACCCTAATTCTAACCCTAACCCTAACATTAAAAACCTCACCCTAACCCTAACCCTAACCCTCATCCTCACCCTCACCGTAACGGTAACCCTAACCTTAACAATAACATTAACCCTAACCCTAACCCTAACCCTCACCCTCACCGTAACCGTAACCCTAACTTAAACAATAACACTAACCCTAACCCTAATCCTAACCCTACTCTTCACCCTAACACTCATCTTAAACTTAACCCTAACCCTAACCCTCACCCTCACGCTAGCCCTCACCCTAACCCTAATTCTAACCCTAACCCTCATTCTCAATCTAAACCTCACACTATCCCTAAACCTAATCCTCAATCTAACGCTAACCCTAACCCTTACCCTAACACTCACCCTAGCACTAAGCCTAACCCTTACCATAACCCTCACCCTCAGTCTCACCCTCACCTTTGCTCTTACTGTCACTCTCATCCTAACCCTCACCCTAAACCGAACCCTCATCCTAACCCTCAACCTAACCCTAACCCTATCCATCACCATAACCTTAAGCCCCACCCTCAGCATCACCCTAATCCTAAACATATGCCTAAGCCTAAACCTAACCCTAACCCTCACCCTAAACCTAACCCTCACCATCACAGTAACCCTAACCCTAACCCTAAGCCTAACCCTAAACCTAAACCTAACATTAACCCTCACCCTAAAACTCACCCTAATCCTTAACCTCACCCTAACCCTAAGCCTAACCTTCACACTAAACCTAATCCTCACCCTAAACGTAACCATGCCCCTCAGCCTAACCCTCATCCTAACCCTAAACCTAAGCCAAACCCTCAACCTAAGCCTAACCTTAACCCTAACCCTAAACCTCATACTAACCCTAACAGTCACCCTGAACCTCACCCTCACCCTCACCCTAACCGTAACCCTCACACTAACCCTCACCCTCACATTAACCCTAACCCTAACCCACACCCAAACCCTCACTCTAATCCTAACCCTAACACTATACCTAAACCTAACGGTAACCCTCACCCTCACCCTAAACCTAACCCTAACACTAACCCTAACCCTAACAATAACCCTGACCCTAACTCTAATCCTAACACAAACCCACACCTTAACCCTAACCCTAACCCTAAACCTCACCCTAAACCTAAACCTCACCCTCACTGTAAACCTAACCCTAACCGTAACCCTCACCCTCACCCTAACCCTTACCCTAATCCTAATCCTAAAACTCACCCTCACCTTAACCCTTACCCTAAACCAAACCCTCACCATAACCCTAACCCTCACCCTCAACGTAAACCTAACCCTAACCCTAAACCTAACTCTCAACCTAACCATAACCCTAACCTTAATCCTAAACTCCACCCCAACCCTAACCCTCACCCTTACCCTAAACCTCATCCTAACCCTCACCCTCACCTTAACCCTAACCAAAACCCTATTGCTCAACCTAAACCTCACCTTAACCCTAACCCTAACCCTCATTCTAACCGTCACACTAACCCTAACCCTCACCTTAACCCTAACCCTACCACTCACCATAAACTTCATCTTAACACTAACCCTAACCCTAACCCTAAACCTCACCCTAACCCTAACCATAACCCTAACTTTCACCCTCACCCTATACTGAACTGTAACCCTCACTCTAACCCTAACAATAACCCTAAACCTAATCTTAAACCTCAACCTCACCCTGACCCTAACCCTAAACCAAACCCTCACCCTCACCCTAACGCTCAGCCTCACCCTCAACCTCACCTTCACCCTAACCCTGACCCTCACCCTAGCCCTCACCCTCACCATAACCCTAACCCTAACCCTAAACCTCACCCGCACCCTCACTCTCACCCTCAGCCTAAACCTAACCCTATCTCTCATCATAACCCTAACCTTCACCCTCACCCGAACCCTCACCATAACCCTTACATCAACCTCAACCTAACCTTAACCGTAAACCTCACACTAAACCTAACCCTCACCCTAAACCTAACGCTAACCCTCATCATAACCCTAAAGTTCACCCTCAACCTAGCCCTCACCCTAACCCAAAGCCTCACCCTAAACCTCACCCTCACACCACCCTCAAACTAAACCTAACCCTTACCCTCACCCTAACCCTAGCCCTCACCCTAACCATTAATAACCCTCACCCTAGCCCTCACCCTAACCCTAAACCTAACGCTCACCCTCACCCTCATCCTCACCCTCAGTGTAACCCTAACCCTATCCCTATTCCTAAACCTAAACCTCACCCTCACCCTAACCATCACCCTAATTCTTTCCCTCACACTAATCCTAACCCTAACCCTAACCTTTACGGTCACACTAAACCTAAATCTCACCCTAACCGAAACCCTACCCCTTACCCTAACCCTCACCTTAACCCTAAACATAACCCTCACTCTAAACTTCACCCTAAACCTCACAGTCACCCTAACCCTGACCCTAACCCTAATCCTAACCCTAAGTCTCATTCTAAACCTAACTCTCCCCCTCCCCCTAACCCTCACTCTAAACCTCACCCTAATCTTCACCTTAACCCTCAGCCTAACCCAAAACCTAACCCTCACCCTAACCCTAATCCTAACCTCCACTCTAACCCTAACATTCACCCTAACCCTAAACCTAACCTTAAAACTCACCCTCTCCTTAACCATAAGCCTAACCCTAACCCTCACCCTCAACCTTACCTTAACACTAAACCAAAACCTAACCCTCACTCAAACAGTAACCATAAACCTCACCCTCACCCTAACCCTTACTTGATCCTCACCCTAACCCTAACCCACACATTAACCCTAATACTAACCATAACCGTAACACTACCAGTAACCCTAAACCTCACCCTAATTTTAACCCTAACCCTAACCCTCACCCTAAACCTCACCCTCATACCACCCTCAAACTAACACTAACCCTAACCCTAACTCTAACCCTAACCCTCACCCTAACCCTATACCTCACCCTAACCCTAACCCTCATCCTAGCCCTCACCCTAACCCTAACCCTAAAACTCACCCTCACCCTCACCCTCACCATCACCCTCAGCGTAACCCTAAAGATAACCCAAATCCTAACACTAAACCTCACCCTCACCCTAACCATCACCCTAATTCTTACCTTCACACTAATCCTAAACCTAACCGTAAACCTAACACTCTCACTAAACCTAACCCTCACCATAACCTTCACCCTAACCCTAATGCTAACTCTAACACTCACCCTAAACCTCACACTGTCACTCACCCACATGATAAACCTAAACCTAACCCTAAACCTCACCCTCACCATAACACTCACCCTAACCTTAACACTAACTCTAACACTAATCCTAACCATAACCCTCACCCTAACGCTAACCCTTACCCTAACCCTAATCATAACCCTCACCGAAATCCTCAAACTAACCCTAACCCTAACCCTCATCCTTACCCTAACCCTAACTCTAACACTAATCCTAACCCTCACCCTAACCCTAACCCTAACCTTAACCCTACCACTCATCCTAAACCTCATCCTAACCCTAACCCTAAACCTAACCCTAATCCTAAACCTCACCATAACCTTAACCCTCACCCTCAACATAACCATAAAAATAAACATAACTCTAAAAATAACCCTAACCCTAAACTTTATCCTAACCCTCACCCTCACCTTAACTCTAACTTAACCCTAACCCTCACTCTAAACCTAACCCTCACCCTCACCGTAAACCTAAACCTAACCTTAACACTTACCATCACCCTAACACTAACCGTAACCCTAAACCTCGCACTAACTCTAACCCTCACCCTAAACCTTACCCTCACCCTAACCCTCATCCTAACCCTCACCCTATCTCTAACCGTAACCCTCAAACTAACCCTAACCCTCACCCTAACCTTAACCCTACCACTTACCCTAAACCTCATGCTAACCCTAACCCTAACACTAACCCTAATCCTAAACCTCACCCTAACCATAACCCTCACCGTCAACGTAATCATAAACCTAAACATAAACCTAAAAATAACCCTAACCCTAAACTTTATACTAACCCTCACCCTCACCCTAACCCTAACCCTAACCCTCACCCGAAACCTATCCTTCACCCTCACCGTAAACCTATACAAAACCCTAACACTTACCCTCACCCTAACACTAACCCTAACCCTAAACCTCACACTCACTCTAACCCTCACCCTAAACCTAACCCTAACCCTCAACCTTATCTTACCCTCACCCTAACCCTAACCCTTACCCTCACCCTAACCCTCTATCTCACCCTCACCCTAATCTTAAACCTCACCCTAAACCTCACCCCTCATCATAACCTTCACTCTTACCGTAACCCTCAAACTCACCCTAACCCTCAACCTTACCCTTATTCTTACCCTCACCCTAATGCTCACCCTAACCCTAACCCTCACCCTAACCTAACCCTACCCCTCACCCTAGACCTCAAGGTAAACCTAATGCTAACCCTAACCCTCAACCTAACCCTAACCCTAACCTTTAACCTCACCCTAACCCTAACTCACCCCCAACACTTACCCTCACCCTAACGCTAACCCTAACGCTAAAACTCACCTCACCAGCCACCTCACTGTAATCGTAACCCTAACCCTAACAATAACACTAACCCTAACCCTAAAACTAATCCCTAACCCACACTCTCACCCTCAACTTCATCCTAAATCTAACCCTAAACCACTCCATAACCTAACCCTAACCTCACACTCACCCTAACCCTCACCCTAAAACTTACCCTCACCCTAACCTTCACCTTAACCCTAATCCTAACCCTAACCCTCACCTTAAACCTCCCCTTAACCCTAACCCTAACGGTAACCCTTAATCTAACCCTGAACCTCACCCTAACCCTAACCCTAAACCTCATCCTAACAATCATCCTAACCCTAACACTAAACCCTCACCCTAACCCTAAACCTAACCCTAAACCTAACCTGCACCCTAACAGTCACGCTCACCCTCACCCTCACCCTTACTCTAAACCTCACCCTAACCATCAAACTATCCCTAACCCTAACACTAACCCTAATCCTAACACTCGCCCTAACCCTAAGCCTCACCCTCATCTAACCCTCAGCCTATCCCTAACCCTAACCCTAACGCTCACACTCAGCCTAACCCTAACACTCACACTCTCCCTCAGCTTTAACCTAAGCCTAAAAATAACCCTAACCCTAACCCTCACAATCACCCTCACCCTAAGCCTAACCCTAACTCTAAACCTAACCCTCACGCTCACCTTCACCCTCACCACCCTAACCCAAACCCTCAACCGAAACCTCACCCTCAACCTCACCCTAACCCTCACCCTCAACCTAAACATCACCCTAAACCTAAACCTCACTCTAACCCTTAGCCTAACCCTACCGTAACACTAACCCTCAACTTAACCCTCAACCTCAGGCTCACCTTAACCCTAATCCTAACCCTAACCCTCATCCTCACCCTCAAACTAAACCTATCCCTAACCCTAACCCTCACCCTAACCATAACCTCCAACCTAACCCTAACCTTCACCATAACCCTAACGCTAACCCTAACCCTAACCCTAAACCTCAGCCTCACCCTCACCCTCAGCCTAAGACTAACCTTATCACTAACCCTCACACTCAACCTTACCCTAAAACTAACCCTAAGCCTCACCCTCACCCTCAACCCCATCTTAACCCTAACCCAAACACTCAACCCAACCTTCACCTTCACCCTCACCCTAACCCTCACCCTCACCCTAAACATCACCCTAACCCTAACCCTCACCCTAACCCTCACCCTAAACCTAACCCTCACATTAACCCTAACCTTCACCCTAACCCTAACCCTCAACCTAACCCTTACCCTCACCCTAACACTAAGCCTAACCCTAACTTGAACCCTCACAGTAACCCTAAAACTAACCCTACCCCTCACCCTACCCCTCATTGTAACTCTAATCCCAACCATAACACTCACCCACACCGTCACCCTAACACTCACACTAACCCTAACCATCACCCAAACCCTAACCCTCACACTCTCCAGAACCCTCATCCTCACTCTAACACTCACCCTCACCCCAACCCTCACCCTTACCTAATCCTCACCCTAACCCTAACCCTCACACTAACCCTAAACTTAACTTTAACCCTAATCCTCACCCTACCCCTCTCCCTAACTCTAACCGTAACCCTAACACTAACCCTCGCCCTAATCCTAACCCTTACCCTCACCCTCACCCTAAACCTTACCCTTACCTTAAATCTCACCCTAACCCTAAACCTCGTTCTACACATCACCCTAACCATAACCCTCACTCTAACCCTAACCCTATCACTCACACGAAACCTGACAGTCACCCTAACCCTCAACCTAACACTAACCTCCAACCTAACATTAACCCTCACCCTAACCCTAACGCTAACCCTCACCCTATCCCAAACCCTCACCTTAACTTTTATACTCACTCTAAACCTATCCCTCACAGTAACCCTAATCCACACCCTAACCCTAACTCTACCCCTCACCCTAACACTCACTCTAACCCTAACCCCAACCCTCACCCTCAACCTCACCGTCACCCTAACACTCAGCCTAATCCTCAACCTTATCCTCACCCTAACCCTAACCCTAAGCCTAACCCTCACCCTAAACCTCACCCTAAACCTTAACCTCACCCTCACCCTAAACCTAAACCTCACCCTAACCCTAAACCTAACCCTAAACCTCACCCTATCCCTCACCCTAACCCTAATTCTAACCCTAACCCTCACCCTAATCCTAAACCTAGCCCTAACCCTTACCCTATCTCTAACCCTCACCCTCACCCTTGCCCTCACCCTAACCCTAATAGTAACCCTCACCCTCACCCTAACCCTAACACTCATCCTCACATTAACCCTAACCCTAATAATCAGTCTAACCCTCACCCTAACCCTAACCATCACCCTAATTCTTACCCTCACACTAATCCTAACCCTAACCCTAAATCTAACTCTCACACTAAACCTAACCCTCACCATAACCTTAACCCTACGACTTATCCTAACACTCACCTTAACCCTAACACTAACCTCACCCCAACCCTCAGCCTAAACCTCCCCGTCACCCTAAAGCTGACTCTAACCCTAATAATAATCCTAAACCTCACCAGAACTCTAACCTTCACCCTCACCCTAACCCTCACCCTAATCCTAAGCCTAAACCTCAGCCTAAACCTCAGCCTAACCCTCACCCTAACCCTAAGGATAACCCTAATCTTAACACACACCCTAACCCGAACCCTCACCCTAACCCTAAACCTCACCCTAATCCTCACCCTAACCCTCACTCTCACCTGCATCCTCACCCTCACCCTCACCCTCACCCTAGCCCTAATGCTAACTCTAACCCTCACCCTAACCCTCATACTATCACTTACCCATACCACAAACCTATCCCTAACCTTAAAACTCACCCTCACCCTAAACCTCACCCTAACCCTAAACCTAATCCTAACCCTCACCCTAACACTTACCCTCACCCTAACACTAACCCTCATAATAACCCTAAGCCTCACCATAACCCTAAACCTCACCCTCACCATAACCCTAACCCTAACCCTAACCCTAACACTCACCCTAACCCTAAACCTAACACTAACCCTAACACTAACCATCACCCTAACCCTAACTCTAAACCTAAACCTCAACCTCAACCTAACCCTAAACCTAACCCTAAACCTCACCCTAAACCTAACCCTAAACCTCACCTTCATCCTAACCCTCATCCTAACCCTCACCCTCACCCTAATCCTAACCATCACCCTAACCCTAATCCTCAAGCTCAACCTCACCCTCAGCATAACCCTAACCCTAAACCTAAACCTAACCCTAACCCACACAATCACCCTCACCCTAACCTTAACCCTAAGCATAACCTATCCCTAACACTAAACCTCACCCTAACACTTCCCCTCACCCTAACACTAACCCTAACTCTAACACAAACCCTCACACTAACACTAACTCTCACCTTAACCCTAAACCTTACCCTAACCCTAAAGCTAAACTTCACCCTCACCCTAGCCCTCACTGTAACCTTAATTCTAAACCTAACCCTCAACTTAATCATAACCCTCATCCTCACCCCAAACCTCACACTAACCCTAACCTACTCCTCAATCTAACCCTCACCCTATCCCTAACCCTTAACCTAACCCTCACCCTAACCCTATCCCTCACCCTTATCTTAACTCTCACCCTCAGCCTAACCCTCAATTTTATCCTTACAATCACCCTCACACTAACCCTCACCCATACCCTAACCCTCTCCATAGCCCTTACCCAACCCTAAACCCAACTCTCACCCTCACCCTCATCCTCAGCGTAACATTAACCCTAACACTATTCCTAACCCTAAACCTCACCCTCACCCTAATTCTTAACCTCACATTAATCCTAACCCTAAACCTATCCATAACCCTACCCCTTATCCTTACCCTCACATTAACCCTAACTCTAACCCTCACCCTAAACCTCACTGTCACCCTAAACCTAACCCTAACCCTAATAATAACCGTAACCCTCACCCTAATACTAACCCTCAAACTCACCGTAATCCTAATCCTAACCCTCAGCATAACCCTCAAACTAACCCTAACCATAACCCTAACCCTAACCCTCACACTAACCCTCACCCTAAACCAAACCCTAACCCTCACCCTCACACGCAGCCTAACCCTCACACTAACACTTAACCTCATCCTCACCCTAAACCTCACACTTAATCGAACCCTCACCATAACTCTAACCCTACCCGTCACCCTCACCGTCACCCTCACGCTAACCCTAACCCTAACCCTCACCCTAACCCTAAAACTCACCCTAATCCTCAACTTAAACCAAACTCTCACCCTCACCCTCACCCAAACCCTAAACTTAACCCTCACCCTAACCCTAATGCTAAATCTAACACTCACCCTAACCCTCATGCTATCACCCACACCACAAACCTAACCCTAACCTGAACCCTCACCCTCACCCTAAACCTCACCCTAACCCTAAACCTAATCATAACCCTAACCCCCACCCTCAACCTAACCCTCACCATAACCCTTACCCTCACCCTCACCCTCACCCTAACCATAACCCTCACACTAAACCTAACCCTCACCCTAAACCTAACCCTACACCTCACCCTAACCATCACCCTAAACTCAGCCCTAACCCTAACCCTCACCCTCATGCTAGCCCTCACCCTAACCCTAATTCTAACCCTAACCCTCATCCTCACCCTAAACCTCACCCTCATCTAACCCTCATCCTATCCCTAACCTTAACCCTAATGCTCACAGTCACCCTAACCCTAACCCTCAAACTCACCTCAACCTCAGCTTAAACGTAAGCCTAACCATACCCCTAACCATAAACCTCACAATCACCCTCACCCTAAGCCTAACCCTAACCCTAAACCTAACCCTCACCCTCACCTTCACCCTCACCTTAACCCTAACCAAAACCCTCAACCAAAACCTCACCCTAAATCTCAACCTAACCCTCACCCTCAAACTAAACATCACCCTAAACCTAACGCTCACCTTAACCCTTAGCCTAACCCTCAACCTAACCCTAAACCTCACCCTCACCCTCACCCTCAGGCTCACCCTAACCCTAATCCTAACCCTAACCCTCACCCTCATCCTCAACCTAAACCTATCCCTAACCATAACCCTCACCCTAACCGTAACCTCTAAAGTAACCCTAAGCCTCAACATAACCCTAACACTAACCCTAAACCTAACACTAACCCTAACCCTCACCCTCATACTCAGCCTAAGTCTAAGCCTATCCCTAACCCTCACACTCAGCCTTACCCTAAAACTAACCCTAAGCCTCACCCTCACCCTCAACCTCAACCTAAACCTAACCCAAACACTCATCCGAACCTTTACACTCACACTCACACTAACCCTCAACCTCACCCTAAACATCACCCTAACCCTAACCCTCACCCTAACCCTAACCCTCACATTAACCCTAACCCTCACTCTAACCCTAACCCTCAACCTAACCCTTACCCTCACCCTAACACTAAGCCTAATCCTAACTGGAACCCTCACAGTAAACCTAAACCTCACCCTAACCCTAACCCTCACAGTAAACGTAACACTCACCCTAACCCTAACCCTACACCTCACCCTACCCCTCACTCTGACCCTAACCCCAACCCTAACCCTCACCCTCACCGTCACTCTAACAGTCACCCTAACCCTAACCCTCACCCGAAACCTAACTCTCACACTCTCAAGAACACTCATCCTAACTCAAACACTCACCCTCAAAATAAACATAACCCTAAGCCTAACCCTCACCCTAACCGTATCCCTAACCCTCACACTAACAGTAACCCTAAACCTCACCCTCACTCCAACCCTCACGCTTACCTTCTCCTCACCCTAACCCTAACCCTAACACTAACCCTAACCTTAACTCTTTCCCTACCCCTCACCATACCTCTAAACCTCACCCTCACCATAAACCTAACCCTTACCCTCACCCTCACCCTAACACTCACCGTAGCATTAACCCTCACCCTAACACTAACCCTCATCAATACCTTAACCTTCACTGTCACCCTAACCCTAAGCCTCACCCTCATTCTACACATGACCCTAAACATAACCCTCACCCTAACCCTAAACCTATCACTTATCTTAACCCTAACACTCACCCTAACACTCACCCTAACCCTAACTTCCAACCTAACACTAACCCTAACCCCAACACTAAACCTCACACTAACCCTAACCATCACCCTAACCCTAAACCACACCCTAACACTAACCCTAAACCTCAACCTCAACCTCGCCCTCACCCTAACCCTAACCCTCATCCTCACCCTAAACCTCACACTAACCCTAACACTAATAATCAATCTAACCCTCACCCTCACCATTACACTTTCCCTAACCCTCACCATAACCCGAATCCTCACCCTTACGGTAACCCTCACCTTCGGCCTAACTCTCACCTTTATCCTTACCGTCACCCCCACCATAAACCTTACGATAAACCTAACCCTCACACTAACCCCCACCCTAAACATAACTCTACCCCTAAACCTCATCCTCACACTAACCCTAACTCTAACCATAACCCTAACACTAAACGTCACCCTAGCCCTAACCCCCACACTCACCCTCATAGTAACCGTAACCCTAACCCTAACCCTAACCCTAACAATAACACCTCACCCTAACCCTTAACCTCATCCTCACCCTAAACCTCAAACTTAACAGAACCCTCACCATAACTCTAACCCTAATCGTCACCCTCACCGCCACCCTCACACTAACCCTAACCCTAACCCTCACCCTAACCCTAAACCACACCCTAATCCTGACCTTAAACCTCACTCTCACCTGCAACCTCACCCTAAACCTAAACCTAACCCTCAGCCTAACCCTAATGCTAACTGTAACACTCACCCTAACCCTCAGGCTATCACTTAACGACACCATAAACCTAACCCTAACCTTAACCCTAAACCTCACCCTAAACGTCACCCTAACCCTAAACCTAATCCTAACGCTCAACCTCACCCTAAACCTCACCCTCACCCTAACCCTCACAAAAACCCTTACCCTCACCCTCACCCTCACCCTAACCGTAACCCTCACCCTAAACCTAAACCTAACCCTCACCCTAACCCTCAAACTAAACTTAACCCTAACCCTAAACCTCAGCCTCATGCTAGCCCTCACCCTAACCCTAATTCTAACCCTAAACCTCACCCTAACCCTCATCGTCACCCTAAACCTCACACTACCCCTAAACCTAATCCTCAATCTAACCCTAACCCTAACCCTCACACTAACCCTCAACCTAAACCTAACCCTCACCCTTACTGTAACCATATCTATCACCATAACACTAACCCTCACCCTCACCATCACCCTCAGCCTAAACCTATGCCTAAGCCTAAGCCTAACCCTAACCCTAACCCTCACATTAACCCTAACCCTCACTCTAACCCTAACCCTCAACCTAACCCTTACCCTCACCCTAACACTAAGCCTAATCCTAACTTGAACACTCACAGTAACCCTAAACCTCACCCTAACCCTAACCCTCACAGTAAACCTAACTCTCACCCTAACCCTAACCCTATACCTCACCCTACTTCTCCCTCTAACCCTAACCCCAACCCTAACCCTCACCCTCACCATCACCCTAACACTCACCCTAACCCTAACCCTCACCCAAACCCTAACTCTCACACTCTCAAGAACACTCATCCTAACTCAAACACTCACCCTCAAAATAAACATAACCCTAAGCCTAACCCTCACCCTAACAGTAACCGTAAACCTCACCCTCACTCCAACCCTCACGCTTACCTTATCCTCACCCTAACCCTAACCCTCACACTAACCGTAACCTTAACTCTAACCCTACCCCTCACCCTATCCCTCACCCTAACTCTAACCCTAACCCTCACCATAAACCTAACCCTTACCCTCACCGTCACCCTAACCCTAACCGTAATATTAACACTTACCCTAACACTAACCTGCATCCATACCTTAACCTTCATTGTCACCCTCACCCTAACCCTCAACCTCATTCTACACATCACCCTAAACATAACCCTCACCCTAACCCTAACCCAATCACTTACCTTAACCCTAACTCTCACCCTAACACTCACCCTAACCCTGACTTCCAACCTAACATTAAACCTGACCCTAACCCTAATGCTAAACCTCACCCTAACCCTAAACCTCACCTGACCCTTACCCTCACTCAAACCCTAACCCTCACACTATCCCTAATCCTCACCCTAAACCTAACACTACCCCTCAACCTAACCTTCACTCTAACCCTAACCCCAACCCTAACCCTCACCCTCACCCTAACCCTAACCCTCACCTTAACCCTAACCCTCACCCTCACCCTCAGCCTAAAGCTAAGCCTAGGCCTAACTCTAACCCTAACCCTCACACTCACCCTCATCCTACCCTTAATCCTAAATCTAACCCTATGTTTAACCCTAACCCTCACCCTCACCCTAGCCCTAAACCTAAACCAAATCCTAACCCTAACCCTCATCCTATCCCTCACCCTAACCCTAACGCTAACCATCACCCAAAACCTATTTCTCACACCCACCCTCACCCTCAGCCTAACCCTAAGCCTAAGCCTAACCCTAACCCTAACTCTCACCCTCACCCTAGCCTGCACCCTAACCCTAATCCAAACCATAAACCTTAACCTCACCCTAACCCTAACCCTCAACCTCACCCTAAGCCTAAACCTAAGCCAAACCCTAACCCTAAAACTAACCCTCACACTCACCCTCAACCTAACCCTAATCCTAATCCCACCCCTAACCCTACCCCTTACCCTAACCCTAACCTACACCCTAACCATAAAACTAATTCTGATCCTAAACCTAACCCTCACCCTAACCCTAACCCTCAACCTCACGCTCAAGCTAACGTAACCTTAACTCTCACCCTAACCCTAAAACTCATCCTAATCTTCACCTTAACCCTCACTCTCACCCGCACCCTCACCCTAACCCTAAACCTAACCCTCACCCTAAACCTAATGTTAACTCTAACACTAACCCTAACCCTCATGCTATCACTTACCCACACCACAAACATAACCCTAACTTTAACCCTCACCCTCACCCTAAACCTCACCCTAAACCTAAACCTAATCCTAACCCTCACCCTCACCCTAACACTAACCCTAACACTCACCCTCACCCTCACCCTAACCCTCTCCATAAACCTTAACCTCACCCTCACACTCACCCGAACCATAACCCTCAAACTAAACCTAACCCTCACCCTAAACCTAACCCTACCCCTCACCCTAAACCTCAACCTAAACTTAACCTTAACCCTAACCCTCACCCTAACGCTAGAACTCACCTTAACCCTAATTCTAAACCTAAACCTCACCCCAACCCTCATCCTCACCCAAAACCTCACATTACCCCTAACCCTAATCCTCAATCTAACCCTAACCCTAACCCTTACCCTAACCCTCACCCTTACTGTAACCCTCACTTTTACTCTTACCGTCACACTCCTACTAACCCTCACCGTAACCCGAACCCACATCCTAACCCTCACCCTTACACTAAACCTATCCATCACCATAACCCTAAAGTTCACCCTCAACATCACCCTCAGCCTAAACCTAACCGTAACCCTAAACCTCACCCTCATGCTAGCCCTTACCCTAACACTAATCCTAACCATAAACCTCATCCTAACCCTCACCCTAACCCTAAGGCTCACCATCACCCTAAGCCTAATACTCAAACCCACCCTCACCCTCAGCCTAACCGTAAGCCTAAGACTAATCCTAACCCTAATCCTCACACTCACCCTCACCCTAAACCTAATCCTATCCCTAACCCTAACCCTAACCCTCACGCTAAACCTCCCCCTCAACCTAAGACTAACCCTAAACCTCACCCTGACCCTATCCCTAATCCTAACCCTAACCCTAAACCTCACCCTATCCCTAACGCTAACCCTCATCCTCACCCCCACCTTCACCCAAACAATAAGTCTAAACCTAACCCTAACATTAACACTAAACCTAACCCTAAAACTAACCCTAAACCTAACCCTAACCTTCACCCGCACTGCAAATGTAACCATAAAAATAACACTTACAATAACCCTAACCCTAATCTTAAACATCACTATCACCTAACCATAATCCTAAACCTAACCCTCACCCTAACATTAACCCTCACCGTCACTGAAACCCTAAAGCTAATCTTAACCCTCACCCTAACCCTAAGACTAACCCTCAACCTAACCCTTAACCTCACCCTAATCCTAACACTAAGCCTAACCTAAACTTCACCCTAAACTTCATACTCACCCTAACCCTAACCCAAACCCTAACCCTCAACCTAACCCTCAAACTAACCCTAACCCTAACCCTAAACCTCACATTAACGCTAACACTCACCCTAAACCTAACCCTACCCCTCACCCTTACCCTAATGCTAACTCTAACCCTCACCTTTACCAGAAACTTAACCCTAACCCTAACCCTAAACCTCACCTTAAGCTTAACTCTAACCCTAACCCTAACCGTAACCGGCACGCTAAACCTATTCCTCACCTTCAGGCTCACCCTCAGCCTAAATCTAAGCCTAAACCTAACACTAACCCTAGCCCTCACACTCACCCTCATCTAAACCCTAAACCTAATCCTAACCCTATCACTAACCCTAACCCTCACCCTAACCCTAACCCTAACACTAACCCTAACCTTACCCATAACCCTCATCCTAACCCTAACTGTAACCCTAAACCACAACTTCAACCTAACCCTAAATCTAACCCTAACCGTAACCTTAAATCTCACACTAACCCTAACCCTAAACCTTATCATCACCCTAACCCTCACCGTAACCGTAACCGTAACCCAAACCCTAACAATAAACCTAACCCTAACCCTAAACCTCACTCTAATGATAACCCTCACCCTAACCCTAAACCTCACCCTAACAATTACCCTCACCTTAACACTAAACCTCACATTAAACCCAAACCTCACCATAACCCTAAACTTCACCCTAACCCTAAACTTAACAGAACCCACACCCTAACCTTAATTCTAACCCTGATACTCATGCTAACCCTAACCCTCATCCGCACCCTAACCCTCACACTAACCCTAACCTTAACCCTAAACCTCACCCTAACCCTAACCCTAACACTCACCCTCAGCCTAACCCTAAGCCTAACCCTAAACCTAACCCTAACCCACACACTCACACTCACCCAAACCTGAAACCTAAACCTATCCCTAACCCTAAACCTCCCCCAATGTCGCACCCTAACCCTAACCCTAACCCTCAACCTAGCCCTCACCCTAACCCTAACTCTAACCCTAAACCTCACCCTAAACCTAAACCTAACTCTAACCTTAACCCAAACCCTAAACCAAACCCTAACCATAACCCTAACCCTAATCCTCACACCCACCCTCACACTCAGCCTAACCCTAAGCCTAAGCATAACCCTAACCCTTACCCTCACAATCACCCTCACCCTAAGCCTAATCCTAACCCTAACTCTGACCCTAACCCTTAACCTCAACCTAACCCTCAACCTAAACTTAACCCTAACCCTAACCCTAACATTAACTCACGAACTAACCCTCCCCTAACCCTAAATCTAACCCTAAACCTAAACCTCATCCTCACTGTACACCCTACCCTAATGCTCACCCTAAACCTAATCTTAACCTGAACCCCAACTCTCACCCTAACACTAAACCTAACCCTCACCCTAACCCTCACCTCCACCCTCACCCTCAGCTTCAGCCTAAGCCTAAGCCTAACCCTAATCCTAACCCTCACACTCACCATAACACTAACCCTAATCCTAATCCTAAACCTAACCCTAATATTCACCCTCACCCTCACCCTCACCTTCACCCTAACCCCATCACTAACCCTAACCCTAACACACACACTCAGCCTAACCCTAAGCAGAACTCTAACCCTAAATCTCACCCTCACCCTTACTCTAACCCTAACCCTAAACCGAAACCTAACCCTAACCCTAACCCTAACCCTAAACCTAACCATCACCCTAGCCCCTCCCCCTAACCTTTATCTTAACCCTAACCCTCACACTAACCCTAACCTTAACCCTCACCCTAATCCTGAGCCTCACCCTCAACCTCACCCGCAGCCTAACCCTAAGCCTAACCGTAAAGCTAACGCTAACACACACACTCACCCTTACCCTAACCCTAATCCTAACCCTATCCCCAACCCTAACACTCCTCCTAACTCTCACCCTAACACTAACCCTAACACTAACCCTTACCCTAAACCTCAACCTCACCCTCACCCTAACACTAAATCTAACCCTAAAGTTCACCCTCACCCTAAACCTAACTCTAACCCTAACCCAAATCCTAAACCTCACCCTATCCCTAACCCTCACCCTCATCCTCACCCTCACCGTAAACCTAAACCTCACCCTAACAATATACTTAAACCTAATCCCAACCCTCACCCTAAACATAACCCTCACCCTAACCCAAACCCTCACTCTCACACTTACCCTCACTCTAACACTAAACCTAAACCTAACACTAACCCTCACACTAACGCTAACCCTAATGCTAACACTAAACCTAAACCTAAACCTCACCCTCTCCCTAAACATAACATTGACCATAACCTAACCCTCACCCTAACCCTCCTCCTACCCCTATATCTAACCATAAACCTCACCCTCACACCCACACTAACCCTAACCCTCACCCTAACCATAACCCTCACCCTAACCCTAACCCTCACCATAACACACTCACCCTAACACTAACCCTAACCCTAACACTCACCCTCACACTAACCCTAACCCTCACCCTAATCCTAAACCTCACCTAAACCCTAACACTAACCCTAACTCTCACACTCACTCTAGCCCTCACCCTAACCCTAATTCTAACCCTCACCCTCACCCTAACCCTAACCCTCATCCTTACCCTAAGCATCACATTAAGCCTAAACCTAATCCTCAATCTAACCCTCACTAAACATTAACCCTAACCCTAACATAACCCTAACCCTTACACTACCCCTAAACCTAAACCTAACACTCACCCTTATCTTAACCCTCATCCTCAGCCTAAACCTCACCTTTACCCTTAACATCATCCACACCCTAACCATCACACTAACCCTAAACCTCATCCTAAACCTCACCCTAACTGTAAACCTAAACATCACCCTAAACCTAACCCTCACCCTCAACCTCACTCTCAGCCTAAGCCTAAGCCTAAGCCTAAGCCTTACCTTAACCCTCAACCTAACCCTCACCATAACCCTAACCCTAACCCTCACGCTAAACCTCACCCTAACCCTAAGTCTAACCCTAAACCTCCCCTCAACCTAAACCTAACCCTATCCCTAAACCTCACCCTAAACCTCACCCTAACACTTACCCTCACCCTCACCCTCAACCTCATCGTAACTCTAAACCTAACCCTAACAATAACCCTAAACCTAACCCTAACCCTAACCATAACCATAACCCTCACCACAAACATAACCCTAACCATAACACTAACAATAAACCTAACCCTAACCCTAAACCAAATCCTCACCCCCACTGTCACCCTTAGCCTAAACCTAAGCCTAAGCCTAACCCTAACCCTAACCATAACCCTCACCCTTAACCTCACCGTCACCGCAAACTGAACCCTAACCATAACACTAACAATAACCCAATCCCGAACCCTAACCCTAACCCTAATCCTCAACCCCACTGTCACCCTCAGACTAACCCTAAGCCTAACCCTAACCCTAAACCTAACACTAACCCTAAACCTAATGCTAATCCTCAGCCTCACATTCACCCTAACCCAAACCCTAAACTTAACCCTCACCCTAACCCTAAGCCTAGGCCTAACACTAACCCTAACCCTCACACTCACCCTCACCCTAAACCTAATCCTAAACCTAACCCTATCACTAACCCTAACCCTTACCTTAACCCTCACCCTAGCCGTCAACTTAACCCTAAACCTGACCCGAAACCTCATCCTAAACCTCACCCTAATTCCAAACCTAACCCTCACCCTAATCCTAACCCTAACCCTCACCCTCATGCTCAGCCTAAGCCTAAGCCTAAACCTATCCCTCACCCTAAAACTAACCCTAACACTAACTCTAACACTAACCCTAAACCTCACTCTAAACCTAACCCTAACTCTAACCCTAAACCTAAACCTAAACCTCATCCTAACCCTAACCCTAACCCTCACCCTCACCCTAGCCCTCACCCTAAACCTTACCCTCATCCTCACCCTAAACCTCACACTAGCCCTAACACAAATCCTCAATCTAAACCTCACTCTCACCCCACCACTAACCCTATCCCTCACCCGAACCCTAACCCTCACCCTAACCGTAACCCTCACCCTCAGTCTAACCCTTGCGTTTACCCTAACTGTCAGCCCCACCCTAACCCTCACACTAACCCTAACCCTCACCCTAATACTAAACCTCACCCTAACCCTAAGCCTAACCCTCACCCTGACCCTAGCCCTCACCCTAACACTAATTCTAACCCTCACCCTCACCCTAACCCTAACCCTCATACTCGCCCTAAACCTCACACTCACCCTAACCCTAATCCTCAATCTAACCCTCACCCTAACCCTAAATCTCATCCTTACCCTAAACCTAAACCTAACCCTTACCCTCATCCTAATCGTAATCCTCACCCACAGCCTAAACCTCACATTTACCCTTACCATAAACCTCCTCCTAATGCTAACCCTAAACATAAACCTAACCATGGCCCTAACCCTAACCCTCACCCTAAACCTCACACTCAGCCTATCCCTAAGCATAAGCCTAAGCCTGAACCTCACCGTCACCCTCAACTTAAATCTAACCCTAACCCTAACTATAACACTAATCCTAAACCTAAACCTAAACCTAACCCCAAACCTACCTTAATCCTAAACCTCACCCTCACCCTAAACCTAATCCTAAACCTAACCCTAACCCTCACCCTAACCCTAACCCTCACCCTTACTGTAACCCTAACCCTCATCCTAACCCTCACCCTAAACCTAACCCTAACCTTAAAACTCACCCTACCACTAACCCTAACCCTCACCCTCACCGTAGCCTTCACCCTAATCTTAATCCTCACCCTAATCCTCATCCTAACCATCACCCTAAACCTAACCCTAACCCTCACCCTAACCTTAACAATGGCCCTCAACCTTACCCTAACCAATACGTTCACCATAACCCCAACCCTAACCCTCAGCCTAACCCTAAACTTAACCCGAACCCTAACTCTCACCCTATCCCTAATCCTATCACTCAACCTAAACCAAATCCTCACCCTCACCCTCGCCCTCAGCAAAACCCTAAGCCTAACCCTATCCCTAAACCTAACCCTCACACTCACCCTTATCCTAATCCTAATCCTAACCCTAAGCTTAACCATCACCCTCACCCTAACCCTCACTCTATCCCTAACTCTAACACTAACCCTAACCCTAACCTTCATCCTCAGCCTCACCCTAACCCTAACTCTAACCCTAAAACCCACCCTCACCCTAACCCTAACCCTAACGGTAAACCTCAACCTAACCCTCAAACTAACCATAACCCTAACAATAACCCTAACCCTAACCCTCGACCTAACCCTCCCCCTAACCCTAAGTCTAACCATGAACCTCACCCTCACCATAACCCTAATCGTAACCCTAATCCTAAACCTAACCCTAACCCAAAACCGAACCCTAACACACACACTCACCCTCACCCTAACTCTAATCCTGACCCTAACCCTACCCCTGAACGTCCCCCTAACTCTCACACTAGCACTAACCCTAAGAGTAATCCTAACCCTTAACCTCATCCTAATCTTCACCGTAACCCTAACTCTCACCCTAACCCTAACCCTCACCCTCACCTTCACTGTAACCCTAACCCTAACCCTATCCCTAACAATAAGCCTAACACAAACTCTCACTTTCACCATAACAATTACCCTCAACCTAACAATTACCCTCACCCTAACACTAACCCTAAACCTAACTCTAACACTCACACTAACCCTAACCCTCACCCTAATCCTAAACCTCACCCTAACACTAACCCTAACCCTCACCCTTACCCTAGCCCTCTCCCTAACACTAAATCTAACCCTCACCCTCACTCTAACCCTAACCCTCACACTCACCCTAAACCTCACATTAACCCTAACCCTAATCCTCAATCTAACACTCACCCTAACCCTAACCCTCATCCTTACCCTAAACCTAAACCTAACCCTTACCCTCATCCTAATCTTAATCCTCACCCACAGACTAAACCTCACATTTAACCTTACCATAAACCTCATCCTAATGCTAACCCTAAACGTAAACCTAACCATCACCCTAACCCTAACCCTCACCCTCAACCTCACACTCAGCCTATCCCTAAGCGTAAGCCTAAGCCTGAACCTCACTGTCACCCTCACCTTAAATCTAACCCTAAGCCTAACAATAACACTAATCCTAAACCTAAACCTAACCCTAACCCCAAACCTACCCTAACCCTAACCCTCACCCTTACCGTAACCATAAACCTCATCCTAAACCTCACCCTAACCATAACCCTAACCCTAAACCTCACCCTAACACTAACTCTAACCCTCACCCTCACCGAAGCCTTCACCCTAATCTTAATCCTAACCCTAATCCTCATCCTAACCATCACCCTAAACCTAACCCTAACCCTCACCCTAACCTTAACAATAGCCCTCAATCTTAGCCTAAACCTCACATTCACCATAACCCCAACCCTAAACCTCACCCTAACCCTAAACGTAATCCTCATTCTCATGCTCTCCGTAACTCTAACCCTAACCCTAACAATAACACTAATCCTAACCCTAAACCTAACCTTAACCCTAAGCCTAACCCTAATCCTAACCCTAACCCTCACACTAAACCTCACCCTCACCCTCATTGTAACCCTAACCTTCATCCAAAACCTCTCCCTAACCCTAAACTTAACCCAAAACCAAACCCTAACACACACACTCACACTCACCCAAACTCTAATCCAAACCCTAACCCTGAACGTCCCCCTAACTCTCACACTAACACTAACCCCAAAACTAACCCTATCCCTAACCCTCAACCTAACCCTCACACTAGCCCTAAATCTAACCCTAACCCTAAACCTCACCCTCACCTTCACTGTAACCGTAACCGTAACCCTAAACCTAACAATAAACCTAACACAAACCCTAACCCTCACACTAACCATAAGCCTCACCCTAACCCTAAACCTCACCCTAACCCTACTGTAGTGACCGCCTACTCGACCAGCGAGGAAAAACGACCACCACTCCAGGAGTCTTCTCAGATCACGCTTTATTGGAGAGCCTTTTAGTTGTAGGAGAGCTTGGGCGCGAGAGAGCGTGCACCCGAAATACAGCCGCTTATATAGGGAATTCGAACACGGGTCTTTTCTATTGTTGGTCGCCTGCCTTTTACCGTCACCAGGTGTCATGGGATTGGCTGGGGACACTACCTTGCTCGCGCACGCGCACAGCCCAGGCGTCCCGCCAAGCACCGTCTGGAGTGGTAATCCTCAAAACTGCAAGGGAGTGGGCGGAGTCTCGCCTCGGCTCCCTACACCCTACCCCTAACCCTAACCCTCACCCTCACCCTAGACCTCACCCTAATTCTAACCCAGACCCTCACCCTAACCCTAACCCTCACCTTTATCTTAACCCTCACACTAAGCCTTAACCTAACCATTGCCCTTAACATAAACCTCACCCTAACCCTCACCCTAAACCTAAAACTCATTCTAACCGTCAACCTAAGCATCACCCTAAAACTAACCCTCAACCTCAAAAACACACTCAGAATAAGCCTAAGCCAAATGCTAAGACTTACCCTAATCCTCACCCTAGCCCTCACAGTAACCCTATCCCTAACCCTAACCCACAAACTAACCCTCACCTTAACACTAACCGTAACCATCACCCTAGCCCTAATCCTCACCCCCAACCTCACCCTCAGCCTAAGCCTAAGCCTAAGCCTAACCTATCACTAACCCTCACACTCACCCTCACCTTAAACCTAATCCTAACCCTAACCCTAACCCTAAACATCAACCTCACCCTCACCCTAACCCTAATCCTAACCCTAACCCTAAACCTCACCCTAACCTTCACACTCACCCTCAACTTCAACCTCACCGTAACTCTAAACCTAACACTAATCCTAAACCTAACCCTAAGCCTAAACCTAAACCTCAAAATGACCCTCACCCTAACATTAACCCTAACACTAACCCTAACCCTAACCTTCGACCTAACCCTCCCCCTAACCCTAAATCTAACTATAAACCTCACCCTCACCCTTAACCTAAACCTCACCCTAACCCTATCCCTAACCCTCACCCTCACCCTCACCCTCACGTAACTCTAACCCTAACCCTAAAAATAACACCAATCCTAACCCTAAACCTAACCCTAACCTTAAACCTAACCCTAATCCAAAAACTCACCCTCACCCTAACCCTCACCCTCACCCTCACTCTAACCCTAACCCTAACCCTAACCCTCAACATAACCCCAACCCTCACCCTCACCGTTGGCCTTACCCTAACTTACACCCTAACCCTAAACTTAACCCGAACCCTAACTCTCACCCTAAACATAGCTCTAACCTTCAACCTAACCCTAACCCTCACCCTCAACCTCACCCTCAGCCTAAGCCTAAGCCTAACCCTAACCCTAACCCTCACACTCACCCTAACGCTAACCCTAATACTAACCCTAACCCGAACCCTCACCCGAACCCTCACCTTAACCCTAACCCTAACATTAACCATAAACCTAACCCACACCCTCAGATTCACCCTAATCCTAACTCTAACAATAAACGTCACCCTGACCCTCACCCTAACCCTAACCCTAAACCTAAACCTCACCCTAACCCTAAAACTCAAACTCACCCTGAGCCTCGCCCTCACCTTAACCCTAATCCTAACCCTAAACCTCATCCTAAACCTCCCCATAATCCTAAGCCTAACCCTCACCCTAACCCTAACTTTCTCACCCTCAACCTCACCCTCAGCCTAACCCTAAGATTAACCCTAACCCTAACCCTCACCCTCAACCTCACCCTCAACCTAACCCTAACTCTAACCCTAACCCTCACCCTAACAGTAACCCTCATCCTCACCCTCACCCTAACTCTAATCCTAACCCTAACCCTAACCCTTAACTTCACACGCACACTCACTTTAACGCTAATCCTAATCCTAACCCTATCACTAACCCTCACCCCCACACTAAACCTCACCCTAACCCTTACCCTAACACTAACCCTAACCCTAATCCTAACCGTCACCCTAACCCTAACTCTAAACTTTAACCTCACCCTCACGCTAACCCTAACACTAACCATAATCCTAAACCTCACCCTAAACCTAAACCTTAACCTAACACTTACCCTCACCCTAACACTGACACTAACCCTAACACTAACCCTCACACTAATGCTAACCATCACCCTAAACCTAAACCTCACCCTAACCCTAACTCTAACCCTCAACTTCAACTTAGCCCTCACCCTAACACTAACCCTCTTCCTCAGAATAAACCTCACACTAACCCTAACACTAATCCTCAATCTAACCCTGTACTTCACATTAACCATAACCAGAAACCTCACCCTTACCTTAAACTTCACCCTCAGCTTAACCCTCACCGTGATTCTAATTGTCACCCTCATCCTAACCCTCACCCTAACACTAACTCTCATCCTAACCCTCACCCTAACCGTAACCCTAACCCTCACCCTATCCTTCAACCTCCGGCTAACCCTAAGCCTAAGCCTAAACCTATCCCTAAACCTCACACGCACCCTAGCCCTCACCCTAACTCTAATCCTAACCCTATCCCTCATCCTAAAACTAAATCTAACCATAAACTAAACCAGCACTCTAAACCTAATCCTCATCCCCACCCTCACCCTCAGCCTAACACTAAGCCTAAGCCTAAGACTAAGCGTAACCCTAACCCTCACACTCACCCTCACCCTAACCCTAATCCTAACCCTAACCCTAACCCTAAACCTAAACCTCAACCTAACCCTCACCCTAAAACTAACCCTAACCCTAAACCTCACCCTTACCTTAGTCCTCACCCTAACCCTCACCCCAAACCTAAGCCTCACCCTCACCCAAACCTGAACCTTAACCCTCACCCTAACCCTACCCTTAATATTAACCCTAAACCTCACCCTAACCCTAACACTAACACTCACAATCTCCCTAGCCCTCACCCTAACACTAATTGTAACCCTAAACCTCATCCTAACCCTCACCCTAACCCTAACCCTAACCCTCACCCTAACCATAAACCTGATTCTACCCTCAAACTAGACCTAACCCTGAGCCTCACCATAACCCTAACCCTAATCCTCACCCTAACTCTAAACCTAACCCGATCAATAAACCTCAACCTAAACCTAACCCTAATCCACTCGCTCACCATAGCCCTCATCCTAAACCTAATCCTAACCGGAACCCTCATGCTAACCCTCACCCTAACCCTAACCCAAACCCTCACCTTAAACCAAACCCTAATCCTATCCCTCACCCTATCCCTAAACTTAACCCTAACCCTAATCCTCACCCTCACAATAGCCCTCACATTAACCCTAATCCTAAACCTAACCCTCATCCTAACCCTCACCCTAACCCTAACCCTAACCCTCACCCTCACCCTCAGCCTAAACCTAAGCCTAACCCTAACATTAACCGAACTCTAACCCTCACACTCACCCTCACCCAAACCCTAATCCTACAACTAACCCTATCCCTAACCCTAAACCTCACCCTAAAAATCAGGCTAAAACCTAACCCAAAAACTAACCCTAACACTAAGCCTCACACTAACCCTCACCTTAACACAAACTCTAAACCTAAACCTCACCCTCACCCTAACCCTAAACCTCACCCTCACCCTCTCCCTCAGACTACCATTAAGCCTAACCCTAACACTAACCCTAACCCTCACACTCACCCTCACCCTAACACTCAGCCTTACACTAAGACTAAGCTTAAGCCCAACCCTAACACTAACCCTCACCCTAACCATAACCCTCACCCTAACCCTAACACTCACACTAAGCCTAACACTAACCCTCACCGTCACCCACAAACTCACCCTAACCCTAACCCTCACCCTGACCCTAACTATAAGCCTCAACCTCATGCTCTGCCTAAGCCTAAGCCTAAGCCTAAGCCTAACCCGAACCCTCACCTAACCCTATCCCGAACACTAACCCTAACTCTAACCCTAAACCTCACCCTCAACCTAACCCTAACCCTAAGCCTAACTCTAAACCTCATCCTAACCCTAACCCTCACCCTCACCCTTGTCCTCACCCTAACCCTAATCTTAACATTAAATCTCATCCTAACCCTCACCCTAACCCTAACCCTAACCCTCACCCTAACCCTAGCCTTAACCCTAACCCTAACCCTCAACCTAATCCTAACCCTCACTCTCACCGTAAACCTAACCCTAACCCTCACCCTAACCCTAAACTTAACTGGAACCATAACTCTCACCTTATCCCTAAACCTAACCCTCAGCATAACCCTAAACCTCACCCTCACCATCATCCTCAGCCTAACCCTAAACCTAATCCTAATTCTCACACTCACCCTAAACCTTACCCTAACCCAAATCCCAACACTAAGCATAACCCTCACCATCACCCTAACTCTTACCCTAACCCTAAATCTAACACTAACCCTAACCCAAACCCCCAGCCTCACCCTAACCCTAACTCTAAACCTAAACCTCCTTCTCACCCTAACTCTAAACCTAAACCTCACCCTAACCCTAACCTTAACCCTAAACCTCATCCTCACCCTAGCCCTCACCCTCACCCTAATCCTAAGCCTAACCCTCATTCTAACACTCACCCTAAACCTAACCCTAACCCTAACCCTCACCCTATGCCTAAACCTCACCCTCACCCTCAGGTTAGCCTAAGCCTAAGCCTAACCGTAACAATAACCCTTACACTCACCCTAACCCTTACCCTAATCCTAATCCTAACCATAACCCTAACCCTCACCCTCACCCTATCCCTCACCTTAACCCTAACCCTAACACTAACCCTAACCCTAAACCTCACCCTCAGCCTCAACCTAACCCTAACACTAACCATAATCTCACCCTCAACCTACACCTAACCCTATACCTCACCCTAACCCTAAACATAAACCTCACCCTCAGCCTAGCCCTCCCCCTAACCCTAATACTAAGCCGAACCCTCATCCTAACACTCCCCCTAACCCTAATCTTAACCCTCACCCTAACCCGAACGCTCACCCTCACCCTCACCCTCAGCTTAAGCCTAGCCAAACCTTAACCCTAACCCTCACACTCACACTAACCTTAAAACTAATCCTAATGCTAACACTAACCCTAACCCTCACGCTCACCCTAACCCTCACCATAACCCTAACCCTAATATTAACCCTAAACCTAACCCACACCCACAGCCTCACCCTAACCCTTACTCTAACCCTAAACGTCACCCTGACCCTAACCCTAAACCTAATAATAAACCTCACCCTAACCCTAAACCTAAACCTCACCCCCACCCTAACCCTCACCCTAACCCTAATCCTAACCCTAATCCTCATCCTAACCCTCCCCATAAACCTAAGCATAACCCTCACCTTAACCCTAACGTTCTCACCCTCAACTTCACCCTCAGCCTAACCCGAAGCCTAACCCTAAACCTAACGTTAACACACAAACTCACCCTAAGCCTAACCCTAAGTCTAACCCTCAACCTAACCCTAACCCACACACTCACCCTCACCCTAACCCTAATCCTAAACCTAACCCTAACCCTCTCCCTTCCCCTAACACTCACCGTAACCCTAACCCTAACACTAACCCTAACCCTAACCCTCAACCTAACCCTCACTCTAACACTGACTCTAAGCCTAAACCTTACAATCACCCTAACCCTAACTCTAACCCTAATCCAAACCCTAAACCTCAGCCTAACCCTACCCCTAACCCTCACCCTCACAGTAACCGTAAATGTAAACCTTACCCTAACAATAATCCTAACCCTAACCCTAACAATAAACCAAAACCTAACCCTAACCCTCATCCTAACCATATCCTTCACCCTAATCCTAACCCTCACCCTAACACTTACCCTCACCCCAACCCTAACCCTAACCCTCACACTCACCCTAACCTTTACCCTAATCCTAATCCTAACCCTAAACCTAACCCTCTCCCTCACCCTAACACTCACCCTAACCCTAACTCCAACACTAACCCTAAACCTAACCCTCACCTCAGCCCCACCCTAACCCTAACTCTAAAATTAACCTCACACTCACCCTAACCCTAAACCTAACAATAACCCTAACACTAACCCTAACCCTCACACTAACCCTCACCCTAACACTAAGCCTAACCCTCACACTCACACTCACCCTAACCCTAAAGCTAACCCCTATCCCTCAACCTAGCCCTAACCTTCATACTCACCATGATCCTTACCCTAATCCTCAACCTAAACCTAAACTTAACCTGAACACTATCTCTCACCCTAAACATAACCGTAACCCTCACCCTAACACTAACCCTCATCCTAGCCCTCACCCTAAGCCTAACACTAACCCTAACCCTAACCCTCACCCCAACCCTCACCCTAACCTTAAATCTAACCCTAAATCTCACCCTCACCCTAAACCTAACTCTAACCCTAACCCAAACCCTAACCCTCAACCTCACCCTAACCCTAACTCTAACACTCACCCTCACCCTCACCGTAACTGTAACCCTAAACCTACCCCTAACAATAACCCTAACACTAATCCTAACCCTCAACCTAACCATCAACCTCACCCTATCCCAAACCCTCACCCTAAATCTTACCCTCAACCTAACACTAACCCTAACCCTAAAGCTAACCCTCACACTAACCCTAACCCTAACCCTAACCCTAAACCTCAACCTAACCCTCACCATCACCCTAGCCCTATCACTAACCGTAACCCTAAACCTCACCATCCCTCTTCCCGTAACCCTATATCTAAACGTAAACTTCACCCTCACACTAACCCTAACCTTAACCCTAAACACCAGCGTAACCCTAACCCTAATCCTCACCCGCACCCTCAACTTCACCATAACTATAACCCTAACCCTAAAAATAACCCTAACCCTAACCCTAACCATCACCCTAAACCTAATCTTCACCTCCACCCTCACAGTCAGCCTAACCCTAAGCCTAAGCCTAACCCTCACACTAAGCTTCACACTCAACCTCACCCTAAGCATAAACCTAACCCTAACCCTATCCCTAAACCTCAACCTAACCCTCACCCTCACCCTAACCCGAACACTAACCCTAACCCTAAACCTTACCCTAACTCTCCCCCTAACCATAACTCTAACCCTAAACCTCACCCTCACCCTAAACCTAACCCTAACCCTAAACCTCACCCTAAACCTCACCCTCACCCTCACCCTCCTCCTCACCGTAACTCTAACCCTAACCCTAACAATAAAACTAACCCTAACACTAACCATAACCCTAACACTAACCCTAACCCTAACCATAACCCTCATCTTCAGCCTCAACCTAACCGCAATCTTTTTTTTTTTTTTTTTTTTGGGTCCGGTCGTGGAGCCTGAACTCTGGGCCTGGGCGCTGTCCTTCAGCTCTTCAGCTCAAGGCTAGCACTCTACCACTTGAGCCACAGCGCCACTTCCCGCTTTTTTCTTTTTGCTTATGTGGGGCTGAGGAATCGAACCCAGGGACTCGAGCATGCAAGGCAAGCGCTCTACCACTGAGCCACCTTCCCAGCCCCCCTAACCGCAATCTTAACCCTAACCATAACACTAACAATAACCCTAACCCTAACCCTAATTCTCACCCCCACCCTCATCTTCAACCTAACCCTAAGCCTAAGCCTATGCCTAACCCTAACCCTAACCGTAACCCGAACCCTAACCCTAAACCTGTACCTAAACCTAAACCTAAACTTAACCCTAACACTAAACCTAAACCTAATCCTCAGCTTCACCCTCGAGCTAACCCTCACCCTCATGCTCGGACTAAGCCTAAGCCTAAGCCTAAGCCTAACGGTACACCTGACCCTCACCCTAACACTAACCCTAACACTAAACCTAAACCTAACTCTCACCATAACCCTAACTCTAACTCTAAACCTAAACCTAAACCTCATCCTAACCCTAACCCTAACCATCACCCTCACCCTCACCATAACCCTCAACCTAACCCTAACCCTCACCCTAACACTTACCCTCACCCTAAAACAAACCCTAACACTAAGACTGATCCTCACACTAACCCTAACCATCACCCTAACCCTAAAACTAAGCCTAACCCTAACCCTCACCCTCAGCCTAGTCCTCACCCTAACCCTAACACTCATCCTCCCCCTAAACCTCACCCTAACCCTAACACTAATCCTCAATCTAACCCTCAGCCTCACTCTACCCCTCACCATAAACCTCACCCTAACCCTAACCCTCACACTTTCAGTAACCCCCACCCTCAGCCTAAACCTCACGTTTACCCTTACCGTCAACCCCACCCTAAACCTCACCCTAACCATTAATCTCACCCTCATGCTAACCCTAACCCTAACACTAACCCTAACTCTAAACCTAAACCTCACCCTCACCCTCACCCTCAGCCTGAACCTAAGGCTAACCCTAACCCTAACATTAACCCTCACACTCATCCTAACCCTCACCCTAACCCTAACCCTAACACTAACCCTAACCCCTAAGCCTCACCCTCAGCCTCACCCTAACCCTAATTATAACTCTAAACCTCACCCTCA
Organism: Dipodomys merriami; assembly: GCF_024711535.1. Classification (NCBI taxonomy): domain Eukaryota; kingdom Metazoa; phylum Chordata; class Mammalia; order Rodentia; family Heteromyidae; genus Dipodomys; species Dipodomys merriami. The sequence goes on from NW_027206021.1 coordinate 169,382, forward strand.
CCCTAACCCTAACGCTAAACCTAACCCTAACCCTAACCCTCCCCCTAACACTCAACCTAACCATAACACTAATCACTAACCCTAACTCGAAACCTAACCCTAACACTATACCTCACCCTCACCCTAACCCTAACCCTAACACTAACCCTAACCCTAATCCTCACCTTCAACCTCACCCTCAGCCTAAACTTAAGCCTAACCCTAAACCTAACCTAAAACACACACTCACCCTTAACCTAACACTAATCCTCACCCTAACCGTAACCCTAATCTTAACCCTCCCCCTAACTCTCACCCTCACACTAACCCTAACACTAAGCCTAACCCTAACCCTCAACCTAACCCTCACCCTAACCCTAACTCTAAACCTAAATCTCACCCTCACCCTAACCCTAACTCTAACCTTAACCAAACCCTAAACCTCACCCTATCCCTAACCCTAACCCTAAACTTAACATTCACCCTAACCTTAACTCTAACCCTAAACCTCCCCCTCCCCCTAACCCTAACCCTAAGCCTGATGCTAAACGTCACCCTAAACCTAAACCTTACCCTAACACTTACCCTCACCCTAACAATAACACTAACAATAACCCTCCCCTTAACCCTAACCATCACCCTTACCGTAACCCTAACCCTCATCCTAACCCTCATCCTAAACCTAACCGTAACCCGAAACCTCACCCTAACACTAACCCTAACCCTCACCCTCACCCTAGCCCTCACCCTAAACGTAAACCTAACCCTAACGCTCAACCTAACCCTAAACCTAAAGCTCAAGGTAACCGTAATCCTAACCCTCACCCTAACCCTAAACTTAACCTGAACCCTAACTGTCACCCTAAACATAACCCTAACCCTCACTCAAACCCAAAACCTCACCCTCACCCTCACCCTCAGTGTAACCCTAAGCCGAACCCTAAACCTAACGCTAACCCTCACACTCACCCTAACCCTTACCCTAATCCTAATCCTAACCTTAACTCTAACCCTCAGCCTCAGCCTCACCTTAACCAAAAACCTCAACCTCACCCTAACCCTAACCCTAAACCTCACCCTATCCCTAACCCTAAACCTCACCCTCACCCTAGCCCTCACCCTAACCCAAATCCTAACCCTAACCCACATCCTAACCCTCAACCTAACGATAACCTGAACAATCACTCTAAACCTAAACCTCAACCCCACACTCACCCTCAGCCTAACCCTCAGCCAAAGACTAACCCTAACCATAACCCTCACACTCACCCTCACTCTAACCCTAATCCTAACCCTAACCCTAACCCTTAACCTAAACCTCAACCTAACCCTCACCCTAAGCCTAACCTTAACCCTAACCCTCACCCTCACCTTCGTCCTCAACTTAACACTCACCCCAAACCTAACCCTGACCCTCACCCAAACCTGAACCCTAACCCTCACCCTCATCCTAACGCTACCCCTAACCCTAATCCTAAACCTCACCCTAACCCTAATACTAACCCTCACAATCACCCTAACCCTAACCCTAACCCTACCTCTAAACTTCATCCTAACCCTAAACCTGACCCTCAACATCACCCTCACCCTCACCCTTACCTTAACCTTAACCCTAACCCTAAACCTAAGAATAACACTAACCATAAACCTAACCCTAAACCACACCCTCACCGTAACTCTAACCCTAACACAAACCTAAACCCTAACCCTAACACTGACCCTAACCCTAACCCTAAACCTCACCCTAACCCTAAACCGAACCCTCACCCTAGCATATATCCTAACCCAAATCCTAAACCTATCACTCACACTAACCCACACTCTAACCCTAAACCTAACCCTCACCCTTAATCTAACCCTCACCCTCAGCCTCAGACTCAGCCTAACCCTAAGGCTAACACTAACTCTAACTCTCACACTCACCATCACCTTAACCCTAATCCTAACCCTAACCCCAACCCTAAACCTAACCCTAACCCTAACACTAACCCTCAACATCAACCTAACCCTAACCCTAACACTCACCCTGGCACATACCCTAACACTAATCCTAACCCTAACGCTCACCCTAACCGTCACTCTAAACCTAACCCTAAACCTAACCCTCACCCTAACGCTAACCCGCACCCTACCCCTACCCATAACCCTCACACTAACCCTAAACCTCACCCTCACCCTAAACCTCACCCTCACCCTAACCCTAAACCTCACCCTCACCCTAGTGCTCACCCTAAACCTAACCCTAACCCTAACACTCACCCTAACCATAACCTTCAACATAACCCTAACACTCACACTAACCCTAAATCTAATCCTCTCCCTAACCCTCACCCTAACCCTAAACCTAACCCTCCCCCTCACCCTAAACCAAACCCTAACCCTAACACTCACCCTAACACTAACCCTAACCCTAACCCTAACCCTCACACTCACCCTCAACCTACACCTAATCCTAAACCTAACCCTAACCCTCACAGTAACCCTCAAACTAGCGCTCACTCTAACTCTAATCCTAACCCTAAATCTCATCTTAACCCTCACCATAACCCTAACCCTCACCCTCACCCTAACCTTAACCCTAACCCTCACCCTCATGCTCGGCCTAAGCCTAACCCTAAGCATAAGCTTAAGCCTAAACCTAACCTTAACACTAACACTCAACCTAACCCTAACCCTAACACAAAAGCTAACTCTAACCCTAAACCTCACCCTCACCGTAACCCTAAATCTAAACCTAACCCTAAACATAAACCTAACCCTCAACCTAATCCTAAACCTCACACTCAACTTAACAGTAAACCTAATCCTAACCCTAATAGTAACCCTAACCCTAACCCTAACCCTCATTCTAAACATAACACTCACTCTAAACCTAACCCTCACACTAACACTTAAATTCACCCTAACACTACACCTAACCCTAACAGTAGCACTCACAGTAACCCTCACCCTCACCCTCACCCTAGCCCTCACCCTAACCCTAACCCTCATCCTCATCCTAAACCTCACACTAAACCTAAAACGAATCCTCAATATAAACCTCACCTTCACCTTAACCCTAACCCTAACCCTCACCCTAAACCTAACCCTCACCCTTAACTTAATCCTCACTCTCAGCCTAACTCTCACCTTTACCCTTACCTGCACCCTCACCCTAACCCTCACCCTAAGCCTAACTCTCATCCTAACACTCACCCTGACCATAACCCTAAGCCTAAGCCTAACCCTAACCCTCACCCTCACCCTAGACATCATCCTATCCCTAATCCTAACCCTAAACCTATCCCTAACCCTAACCATCACCCTTAAAATAATCCTCAACCCCACCCTCACCCTCAGCCTAACCCTAAGCGTAAGCCTAATCCTAACCCTAACCCTCACACTCAGCCTCACCATAACCCTAATCCTAAACCCAACCCTAACACTAACCCTAAACCTCAACCTTTCCCTCCCCCTAACAATCCCCCTAACTCTAACTCTAACCCTAAACTTCACCCTCACCCTAACCCTCACCCTAAACCTAAATCTAACCCTCACCCTCACCCTCACTGTAACTCTAACCCTAACTCTAACAATAACACTAACCCTAACCCTAACCCTAACCCTAAACCTCACCCTAAGCATAACCCAAAACCTCAACGTCAGCCTCACCCTAACCGTAAACTTAACCTTAACCATAACACTAACAATAACCTTAACCCTAATCCTAACACTGATCCTCACCCTAACCCTAACCCTCACACTCAACATAAGCCTAACTCTAACCCTCACCCTAACCCTCACCCTCAGGTTAAGGCTAAGCCTAACCCTATCCCTAAGCCTAACACAATCACTCACCCTAACATTAACCCTAATCCTATTCCTAACCCTAACCCTAACACTCATCCTAACCCTCACTCTAACACTAACCCTAACACTCAACCTAACCCTAATTCTAACCCTAAACCTCACCCTCAACTTCACCCTAACCCTAATCCTAACCCTAAACCTCACCCTAACCCTAACCCTTATCCTCACCCTCACTGTAACTCAAACAATAACCCTAACAATGACACTAACCCTAACCCTAACCCTCACCCTCACCCTCACCGTAACCCTAACCCTAACCCAAACCCTCACACTAACCCTAACCTTAACCCTAACCTAAACCTCACCCTAACCCTAACCCTCACCCTGAGCCTCAACCTCACCATAAACTTAAACCTAACCATAACACTAACAATAACCCTAACCCTAACCCTAATCTAACCCTAACCCTCACCCTAACCCTAACCCTAACCCTCACCCTAACCCTAACCCTCACCCTCACCGTAACCCTCACATTAACACTCACCCTAACCCTAAACTTAATCCTAACCCTAAACGTCACCCTAATGCTAACCCTAACCCTCACCCACACCCTAGCCCTCACCTTAGCCCTAATCCTAAACCTAAACCTCACCCTAACCTTCACCCTAACCCTAAAACCCTAACAATCACCCTAATCCTAACCCTTAACCTCACCCGCACGCTAGGACTAAACCTAAGACTAAGGCTAACCCTAACCCTAACTTTCACACTCACCCTCACCCTCATCCTCACAGTAACTCTAACCTTACCCCTAACAATAACACTAACCCGAACCTTAACCCTAACCCTAACCCTCACCTTGACAGTAAACCTCAACCTAAACCAAGCCCTCACCCTAACACTAACACTAATCCTAACCCTAAACCTTACCCTAACCTAACCCTAAACCTCACCCTCAGCCTCAACCTCACTGTAAACTTAACCTTCATGATAACACTAACAATAAAGCTAACCATAACACTAATCCTAACCCTCAGCCTCACCCTAACACTAACCCTAACGCTAACACTAACCCTAAACATAAACCTCACCCTAATGCTAACCCTCACCCTAAAACTAACCCTAATACTAACACTGTCACACTAACCCTAACCATCACCTTAACCGTAAACTTCAACATAACCCTAAACCTAACCCTCACCCTCAACATAGCCCTCACACTAACCCTAACCCTCATCCTCACCCTAAACCTCACACTAACCCTAACACTGATACTCAATTTAACCTCACCCTCACCCTAACCCTAACCCTAATCCTCACCCTAACTCTCACCCTAACCTTAACCCTCACCTTTACCCTTACTGTCACACTCACCCTAACCCTCACCCTAACCCTAACCCTCATTCTAACCCTCACCCTAAACATAACCCTAACCATCATGCTAACCGTAACCCTCAACCTCACACTCAGCCTCAGTCTAAACCTAAGCATAAGCCTAACCCTAACCCTAAACCTCACCCTCACCCTAGTCCTCACCCTAACCATAATCCTAACCCTAACCCTAAAAATAACACTAACCCTAACCCTAAACCACATTCTAACCCTAAACCTCACCCTAACCCTGATCCTCACCCAAACACCTTACGCTAACAATGAACCTAACCCTAACTGTAACCCTCATTCTAACCCTAACCCTCACCATAACCCTTACCCTCACCCTAACACTTACCTTACCCTAACACTAACCCTAACCCAAACACTAAACCTCACACTAACCCTAACCGTCACCCTACCCTAACCCTAACCCGAAACCTCACCCTAACCCTAACCCTAACCCTCACCCTCACTCTCCCCCTCACTCTCACCCTCACCATAACTCTAACTCTAACCTTAACAATAACACTAATCCTAACCCTAACACTAACCCTAATTCTAATCCTAACCCTAACCCTAATACCCACCCTCAGCCTCAACCTCACCACAAACTTAACCCTAACCATAACACTAACAATAACCCTAACCATCACCCTTACCCTAACATTAACCCTCACCTTAACCCTAACCCTATCCCTAATCCTAACCCTATACCTCATCCTAAACCTCACCCTAACCCTAACCCTAAACCTCAACCTAACCCTAACCCTCACCCTCACACTCAGCCTAACCCTAAACCTAACCCTAACACTAACCCTCATACTCACACTCAAGCTAACCCTAATCCTATATCTAACCCGATCCCTAACCATAACCCTCAACCTAACCCTCACCCTAACCCTAACCATAACACCAATCCTAACACTAACCTTCACACTAACCCTAACTCTAACCCTAAACCTCACCCTCACCCTCACCTTAATCCTGACCCTCAACCTCAGCCTAAACCTAAGCCCGACCCTAACCTGAATCCTCACACTCACACTCACCCTCACCCTAACACTAATCCTAATCCCAGCCCTAACCCTAACCGTCACCCTAACCCTAACCTCACAATAACCCTAAACCTAAAACTAACCCTAATGCTAACGCTCACCCTAATCCTAAAACTAAACCCAAACCTCACCCTCAACTTAACCCTAACCCTAACCCTTACCCTAACCCTAAACCTCACCCTAAACATAACCCTAAACCTCACCTTCACCCTAGCCCTCACTCAAACCTTAATCCTAACTCTAACCCTCATCCGAACCCTAACCCTAACCCTAACCCTAACTATCACCCTAACCCTAACACTCAGCCTCAACCTTACCCTCACCCGCAGCCTAACATTAAGCCTAAACCTAAACCTAACCCTAACCCACACATTCACCCTCACCCTAACCCTAATCCTAATCCTAAACCTAACAATAACCCTAACCCTAAAGCTAACCCTCACCTTAAATATAACCCTCACCCTAACCCAAACCCTCACCCTAACACTTACCCTGACCCTAACACTAGCCGTAAGCATCACCCCAACCTTCACACTAACCCTAATCCTCACAGTAACCCTAAACCTCATCCTAGTCTTAACCCTAACCCTAAGCTAAACCTCAACCTCATCATAGCCCTCAGGCTAACCCTAATTATAACCCTAACCCTAACCCTCAACCTCACCCTAAACCTCACACTAACCCTAACCCTAATCCTCAATCTAACCCTCACCCTAACCATAACCCTAACCCTCACCCTAACACTCAAGCTCAGCCTAACCTTCACCTTTACCATTACCATCACTCTCACCCTAACCCTCAACATTACCTCACCTTCACACTAACAGTCAGCTAATTCTTAACCTCACACTAATCCTAACCCTAACCTAACCCTAACTCTCACACTAAACCTAAACCTCAACCTAACCGTAACCCTACACCTTACCCTAAACCTCATTTTAACCCTAACTCTAACCCTCACCCTAACCCTAACCCAAAACCTCAACATCACCCTAAATCTGACCCTAACCCTAATAACAACACTAACCCTCACCCGAACCCTAACCCTCACCCTGAACCTAACCCTCACCCTAACCGTCACCCTAATCATAACCCTAACCATCAGCCTAACCCTCATCCTAACCCTAAGCATAACCCTAACCCTCACCCTCACGCTAACCCAAACCTTAACCCTAACCCTCACCCTCACCCTAACCCTCATCCTAACACTTAACCTCATACTCACACTAAACCTCACACTTAATCGAATCCTTACCGTAACTCTAACCCTAACAGTCACCCTCACCGTCACCCTCATATTAAGCCTAACCTTAACCCTCACCCAAATCCTAAAACCCACCCTAATCCTCACCCTAAACCTCACCCTAACTCTAATGCTAAGTCTAACACTCACTCTAACCCTCATGCTATCACTTATCCACAGCACAAACTTAACCCTTACCTTAACCCTCACCCTCACCCTAACCCTAATCCTAACCCTAACCCTCATCCTAACCCTCACCCTAACCCTAAGGTTAACCATAACCCTAAGCCTAATCTGCACACACACCATCACCCTCAGCCTAACCCTAAGCCTAAGCCTAATCCTAACCCTAACCCTCACACTCACCCTCACTCAAACCCTAATCCTAACCCAAAACCTAACCCTAACCCTAAACATCAACCTTACCCTCCCCCTCAACCTAACTCTAACCCTAAACCTCTCCCTCACTTTATCCCTAATACTAACCCTAACTCTAAACCTCACCGTAACCCTCACCCTCACCCTCACCCAAACCGTAAGTCTAACCCTAACCCTAACATTAACACTAATCCTAACCCTAAAACTAACCCTAACCCTAAGCCTAACCCTAATGCTAACACTCACCCTCACCCTAATCCTAATCCTAACCCTAACCCTCAACCTAACCCTAACCCTCACCCTCACTGTAACCCTAAACCTCATTCAAAAGTTCACCCTAACCCTAACCCTAACACTAAAACTCACCCTAACACTAACCCTAACCCTCACCGTCACCCTAGCCCTCACCCTAACCCTAATCATAACCCTAATCCTATTCCTAACCCTCACCCTAACCCTAACTCTAACCCTAAAACTCACCCTAACCCTAACCCTAACTAAAACCCTAACCTAACACTAAACCTCACCCTAACCCTAACCCTCACCCTCATCCACACTGTAACCCTAACCCTAAACTTAACAATAACCCTAAAACTAACCAAAACTAACCCTAAACCTCACCCTAAACATAACACTCACCCTAACACTAACCCTCACCAAAACACTTACCCTAACCCTTACCCTAACCCTAACTCTAACACTAACCCTCACAGTAACCCTAACTCTCACCCTAATCCTAAACCTCACCCTAACCCTAACCCTAACCCTAACCCTCACCCAAACCCTAGCCCTCACTCTCACCCTAATTCTAACCATACCCCTCATCCTAAGCCTAACCATCATCCTCACCGTAAACCTCACACTAACCCTAACCCTAATCCTCAATCTAACCCTCACCCTCACCCTAACCCTCACCCTCACCCTAACCCTCACCCTATCCCTTATGCTAACCCTCACATTAATCCTTACCCTCACCCTTAATGGAACACTCACCCTCAGCCTAAACCTCACCTTTACTGTTACCGTCATGCTCACCCTAACCCTCACCCTAAAACTTACACTCATCCTAACACTCACCCTAACCCTAACCCTATCCATCACCCTAACCCTATCAATCACACTCACCCTCACCCTCAGCCTAAACCTATGCCAAAGCCGAACCCTAACCCTAAACCTCACCCTCACCCAAGCCCTCACCCTAAAACTTATCCTAACCCAAAACCTCATCCTAACCCTCACCCTAACCCTAACCTTAACCATCACCCAAAACCTATTCCTCAACCCCACCCTTATCCTCAGCCTCACCCTAAGCCTAAGCCTAACCATAACCCTTATATTCACCCTACCCCTCACCCTAAACCTAATCCTAACCCGAATCTTCATCCTAAACCTCACCATAACCCTAACCCTAACCATCACCCAAACCCTATTCCTCACCCCACCCTCAGCCTAACCCTAAGTCTAAGACTAACCCTAACCCTAACCCTCACCCTCACCCTAGCCCGCACACTAACCCTAACCCTAACCTAACCCGAACCCTAATCTTAAACCTAAACCTAAACCTAACCTTCACCCTCACCCTAGCCCTCACCGTAACCATAATCCTAACGCTAAACCTCATCCTAACCTCACCCTAAACCTAACCCTAACCCTCACCCTAACCCTAACCCTCACCCTCACCATCAGCCCAACCCTAACCCTAATCCTCACACTCACACTCACGCTAAACGTAATCCTAAATCTAACCCGATCCTAAAACATAACCCTCACCCTAACCCTCATCCTAACCCTAATCCTAACGGCAATCCTTACACTAAACCTCACACTAACCCTAACTCTAACCCTAAACCTCACCCTCACCCTCACCTTAAGCCTCACCCTCAACCTCAGCCTAAACCTAAGGCTCACCCTAACCCTAACCCTAACCCGTACACTCACCCTCACCCTCACCCTAACACTAATCCTACTCCCAGCCCTAACCCTATCCCTCACCCTAACCCTAACCCTCACCCTAAACCTAAACCGAACATTAACCCTAAACCTAACCCTCAACCTAACCCTAATTCTAAACCTAAACCTCAGCCTCACCTTAACCCTAACCCTAACCCTAACCCTAAACCTCACGCTAAATATAACCCTAAACCTCACCTTCACCCTAGCCCTCACTCAAACCCTAATCCTAACTCTAACGCTCATCCTAACCCTCACCCTAACCCAAACCCTAACCATCACCCTAACCCTAATCCTCAGCCTTAACCTCACCCTCAGCCTAACTTTAACCCTAACCCTAAACCTAACCCTCAACCGAAACATAACCCTCACCCTAACCCAAACCCTACCCTCACCATAACACTAACCTTAACTCTAACCCTAACCCTCACACTAATCCTAACCCTCACAGTAACCATAAACTTCACCCTAACCTTCACCCTAACCCTAACCTAAGCCTCACCCTCATCCTAATCCTCACCCTAACCCTAATTCTAACCCTAACCCTAACCCTAACCCTAACCCTCAACCTCACCCTAAACCTCACACTAACCCTAACCCTAATCCTCAAACTAACACTCACCCTAACCGTAACCCAAACCCTTAACCTAACCCTCACCCTAACCCTAACCCTCACCCTTATCTTAACCCTCACCCTCAGCCTAACCCTCAACTTTACCCTTACCATCACTCTCACCCTAACCGTCAACCTTGCCCTAACCCTCACCCAAGCCCTCACCCTAACCCTAACCCTAAACCTCACCCTCACCCTCAGATTTACACTAATTCTATCACTATTCCTAACCCTAAACCTCACCCTCACCCTAACAGTCAGCTAATTCTTACTCTCAAACTAATCCTAACCCTAACCCTAACCCTAACTCTCACAATAAACCTAACCCTCACCCTAACCGTAACCCTACCCCTTACCCTAACCCTCACCTTAACCCTAACTCTAACCCTCAACCTAACACTCACCCAAAACCTCACCGTCACTCTAATTCTGACCCTAACACGTATAACAACCCTAACCCTCACCCTCACCCTAACCCTCACCCTAATCATAACCCTAACCCTCACCCTAAAACTCACCCTAACCTGAACCTTAACCCTAACCCTCACCCTCACCCTAACCCTCATCCTAACACTTAACCTCATCCTCACCCTAAACCTCACACTTAACCGAATCCTCACCGTAACTCTAAACCTCACCATCAACCTCACCGTCACCCTCACGCAAAGCCTAACCCTAACCCTCACCCTAAACCTAAAAATCACCCTAATCCTCACCCTAACCCTCACCCTAACCCTAATGCTAAGTCTAACACTCACCCTAACCCTCATGCTATCACTTATGCACACCACAAACCTAACCCTAACCTTAACCCTCACCCTCACCCTAAACCTCAGCCAAAACCTAAACCTAATCCTAACCCTCACCCTAATCCAAACCCTAATACTAACCCTCACCTAACCCTAAACCTAACCCTCTACCTCACCCTAACCCTCACCATCACCCGAACCCTCACCCTAATCCTAACGCTCACCCACACCCTAAACCTCAAGCTCACCCTTACCCTAACCCTCAACTAATCCTCACCCTAACCCTAACCATTACCTAACCAAGACTCTCACCCTCACCCTCACCTTCACCCTAACACTCACCCTCACCCTAGACCTCACCCTAACCATAACCATAAACCTAAACCTCACCCTCACCCTCACCCTCAACCTCAGCCTATCCCTAATCATATCCTTAATCCTAACCCTAACCCTCACCCTCATCCTAACCCTCACCATAACCCTTATCCTCACCCTCACTCTCACCCTAACCGTAAACCTCACACTAAAACTAAACCTCACCCTAAACCTAAACCTACACCTCAACCTAAACCTCACCATAAACTTCACGCTAACCCTAACCCTCACCCTCACGCTAGCCCTCACCATAACCCTAATTCTAACCCTAACCCTCACCCTAACCCTCATCCTCACCCTAAACCTCACACTAACCCTAAACCTAATTCCCAATCTAACCCTAACCCTAATCCTAACCCTAACCCTCACCCTAACGCTAACCCTCACCCTTACCGTAACTCTCACCCTTAGCCTTACCCTCAACTTTACTCTTACCATCACGCTCATCGTAACCCTCACCCTAACCCAAACCCTCATCCTAACCCTCACCCTAACCCTAACCCTATCCATCACCATAACCCTAACCCTCACCCTCACCATCACCCTCAGCTTAAACCTATGCCTTAGCCTAACCCTAACCTTAACCCTCCCCTCACCATAGCCCTCACCCTAACCCTAATCCTAACCCTAACCCTCATCCTAACACTCACCTAACCCTAAGGTTATCCATCACCCTAAGTCTAATCCTCACACCCACCCTCACCCTCAGCCAAACCCTAAGCCTAAGCCTAATCCTAACCCTAACCCTCACACTCTGCCTCACCCTAACCCTAATCCTAACCCTAAACCTAGCCCAAACCCTAAACCTCAACCTTACCCTCACTCTAAACCTAAAGCTATCCCTAACACTAACCCTAACCCTAACCCTCACCCTAAACCTCCCCCTCTACCTAAGTCTAACCCTAAACCTCACCGTCACCCTATCCCTAATCCTAACCCTAAAACTAACCCTTACCCTAACCCAAAGCTTCACTCTCAGCCTCACCCTCACGGGAAATGTAACCCTAACCATAACATTTACAATAACCCTAACCCTAATCCTAACCATCACCCTCACCATAACCATAATCCTAACCCTAACCCTCGCCCTAACCTTAACCCTCACTCTCACTGAAACCCTAATCCTCATCTTAACCCTCAACCTAACCTAACCTTAACACTCACCCTAACCCTTTACCTCACCCTAATCCTAACACTATGCCTGACCTAAACCTACCCCTAAACCTCCCCCTCCCCCTAACCCTAACAAAAACCCTAACCCTCAACCTAAAAGTCAACCTAACCCTAACCCTAACCCTAACCCTAAATCTCACATTAACCCTAACCCAAACCCTACCCCTCATCCTGACCCTCAAGCTAACTCTAACCCTCACCCTCACCAGAACCCTAAACCTAACCCTAACCCTAAACCTCAACTTAAGGCTAATTCTAACCCTAACCCTAACCCTAACCGGCACCCTAACCCTAATCCTCACCTAAACCCTCACCCTCAGCCTAACCCTAAGCCTAACAGTAAGCCTAACCCTCATACTCACCTTCACCCTAACCATAAACCTAAACCTATCCCAAACCCTAACACTTACCCTCAACCTAACCCTCACCCTAACCCTAACCCTAACACTAACCCTAATCTTAACCCTCAAACTAAACCTCACCCTACCCCTAACACTAACCCTAAAGCTGACCTTCACCATAACCCTAACTCTAACCCTAACCCTAACCCTAAATTTCACCCTAACCCTAGCATTAAACCTCACCCTAACACTCACCCTAACCCTAACCCTAACAATAACACTAACCTTAATCCTAAGCCTCACCATAAACATAACCCTCACCCTAACCATCAACCTCAACCTAACACTTACACTCACCCTAACACTAACCCTCACACTAAGCCTACCCCTCACCGAAACCCTAAACCTCACACTAACCCTAACCCTAATCCTCAATCTAATCCTCACCCTCACCCTAACCCTAAACTTTACCCTTACCCTCACCCTCACCCTAACGCTAACCCTTACCCTTACTCTATACCTCACCCTAACCCTAACCCTCCCCCTTAACGAAAACCTCACCCTCAGCCTAACCCTCACCTTTAACCTTACAGACACCCTCAACCTAACCCTCACCATAACCCTAAAGCCGAACCTTAATTGTCACCCTAACTCTAACCCTAAGCCTCACCCTAACCCTAAGCCTCACCCTAACCCTAACACTCACCCTCAGCCTAACCCTAAGCCTAACCCTAACCCTAACTCTAACCCTCACACTCACCCTCTCCCTAACCCTAATCTGAATCCTAACCCTAACCCTAACACACACCATCGCCCTACCCCTCACCCTAACCCTCACCCTACCCGTAACACTAACCCTAACCCTAACCCTCACCCTAACCGTCACGCTAAATCTATCTCTAACACTAAACGTCAAACTCACACTGACCCTAAATTTAACCCTAACCCGAAACCTAACCCTAAACCTAACCCTATACCTCACCCTCACCATAGCCCTCACCATAACCATAACCCTAAAACTAACCCTCATCTTAACCCTCATCCTTACCTTAACCCTAACCCTAACAATCACCCTAACCCTATTCCTAACCATAACCCTAAACCTAAACCTCACCCTAACCTTAAACCTAAAACTAACCCTAACCCTAACCCTCCTCCTAACCCTCACTTGAAGCCTAACTGTAACCCTAAACCTCACCCTCACCCTCACCGTAACTCTAACCCTAACCTTAAACCTAAACCTCACCCTAACCCTAACACTCACCCTCACCCTCAACGTAACCCTAACTCTAAATTTAAAAATCACCCTAAACCTAACACTAACCCTCACCCTAACCATAACCTTCACCCTAACCCAAACCCTAACCCTCACACTAACACTTACCCTCACCCTAACACTAACCCTAACTCTAACACTAACCCTCACAGTAACCCTAACTCTCACCCGAACCCTAAACCTCACCTAAACCATAACCCTAACCCTCAGCCTCACCCTAGCCCTCACCCTAACCCTAATTCTAACCCTAACACTCACCCTAACCCTAAACCTCATCCTCAACCTAAACCTCACACAAACCCCAATCCTGATCCTCAATCTAACCCTCACCCTCACCTTACCCCTCATCCTAATCCTTACCCTAAACCTCAACCTAATCCTAACCCTCACCCTTAGGGGAACACTCACCCTCAGCCTAAACCTCACCTTTATTCTTACCGTCACATTCAGGCTAACACTCACCCTAACCCTAACCCGCATCCTAACACTCAACCTAACCCTAACCCTATCCATCATCCTAACCCAAACCCTCAAACTCACCCTCTCCCTAAGCCTAACCTTAAGACTAAGCCTAAGCCTATCCCTAACCCTAACCCTCACCCTCACCCTAGCCCTCACCCTAAACCTAATCCTAATGCTAAGCCTCATCCTCACCCTCAACCTAACCCTAACCCTAACCATCACCCAAAACCTATTCCTCACCCCCCTACTCACCCTCTGCCTAACCCTAAGACTAAGCCTAACCCTAACCATAACGTCAACCTCAGGCTCACCCTCACCGCAAACTAAACACAAACCATAACACTAACAATAACCCTATTTTTAACCGAAACCCTAACCTTAATCCTCACCCCCACCCTCACTCTTAGCCTAACCCTAACCCTAACCCTAAACCTAAACCTAAACCTAAACCTCACCCTAATCCTCACCCTAATCCTCAGCCTCACCCTAACCCAAACACTAACATTAATCATCACCCTAACCCTAAGCCTAACCCTAACTCTCAAACTCACCCTCAACCTAACCTTAAACCTAACCCTAAACCTAACACTCACCCTCAACCTCAACCTCACTGCAAACTTTACCCTAACCATAAAAATATCAATAACCCTAACCCTAACCCTAACCTTAACCCTAATCCTCACCTCCACCCCCACCCTCAGCCTAACCATAAGCCTAATCCTAAACCTAACCCTAAGCCTCACCATAACCCTAAACCTAACCCTCACCCTAACCCTAACCCTAACACTAAACCTCACCTTAAGGCTAACTCTAAACCTAACCCTAACCCTAAACCGCACCCTAACTCTCACACTTACACTCTACTTTAGCCTAACCCTACGCCTAAACCAAACCCTAATTCTAATCCTCACACTCACCCTCAACCTAACCATAATCCTAAACCTAACACTATCCCTAACCCTAACCCTCACCCTAACGTTAACCCTAACACTAAACTTAACCCTAACCCTATACCTCACCCTAAGCATAACCCTAAACCTCACCTTCCCCCTATCCCTCACCCAAACCCTAAACCTAACCTTTAAACTAAACATAACCATCACCCTAACCCAAAACCCCACCCTAACACTTCCCTTCACCCTAACACTAACCCTCACACTAACCCCAACTCTCACAGTAAACCTAACCATCACATTAACCTTAACCCTAACAATAACCCTAACCCTAACCCTCACCCTCACCCTCAGCCTCACTCTAACCCTAACTTTAACACTAAGCCTCAGCCTCACCCTAACCCTAACCCTAAAACTAACACTAAACCTCACCCAAAGCATAACCCTCACACTAACCCAAACCCTCACCCTAATATTTAACCTCACCCAAACACTATCCCTAACATTAACACTAATGCTCACACTAATTCTAACCCTAACCCTAACCCTAAACCTTAACCTAACCCTCACCCTCACCCTAACCCTAACACTAAGCCTCACCTAACCCTTACCCTAAGCCTCACTCTAACCCTATATCTAACCGTAAACCTCACCCTCACAATAACCCTAACCCTAACCCTAACCCTAACCCTAAACCCCACCCTAACCCTAAACCTAACCCTCACCCGCACCCTCACCCTCTCCGTAGCGCTAACCCTAACCCTAACAATAACACTAACCCTAACCCTAACCCTCACACTCACCCTCACCCTCAACCTAAACCTAATCCTAAATGTAACCCTATACCTTACCCTAACCTTCAGCCTAGCCCTCACCCTAACCCTAATCCTAACCCTAACCCTCATCCTAACCCTCGCCCTATCACTAACCCTCACCCTCACCCTCACCCTCACCCTCACCCTAATCCTAACCTAACCCTAAAGCTCAACCTAAACCTAATGCTCACCCTCACCTTAACCTGTACCCTAACACTCACCCTAAACCTAAACTTAACCCGAACCCTAACTCTCACCATAACCCTAAACCTAAACCTCACCCTAACCCTAACCCTCACCCTCACCCTCAGCCTAACCCTAAGCTAACTCTAACCCTAACCCTAAACCTCACACTCATTCTAACCCTAAGCCTAATCCTAATCCTAACCCTAACAATAAACCTAACCGTAAACCTAACCATCACATTAACCTTATCCCTAACAATAACCCTAACCCTAACCCTCACCCTCACCCTCAGCCTCACTCTAATCCTAACTTTAAACCTAAGCCTCAGCCTCACCCTAATCCTGACCCTAAAACTAACACTAAACCTCACCAAAAGCATAACGCTCACCTAACCCAAACGCTCACCCTAATATTTAACGTCACCCAAACACTAACCCTAACCTTAACACTAAGCCTCACACTAACCCTAACCCTAACCCTAACCCTAAACCTTAACCTAACCCTCACCCTCACCCTAACCCTAACACTAAGCCTCACCCTAACCCTCACCCTAACCCTCCCCCTAACCCTATATCTAACCCTAAACCTCACCCTCACACGAAACCTAACCATAACCCAAACCCTAAACCCCACCCTAAAACTAAACCTACCCCTCACCCGCACCCTCACCCACTCCGTAGCGCTAACCCTAACGCTAACAATAAAACTAACCCTAACCCTAACCCTCACACTCACCCTCACGCTCAACCTAACCCTAATCCTAAATGTAACCCTATACCTTACCCTAACCCTCACCCTAGCCCTCACCCTAAACCTAATCCTAACCCTAAACCTCATCCTAACCCTCACCCTAACCCTAACCCTAACCCTCACTCTAACCCTAACCCTAAAACTCACCCTCATGCTCGGCCTAAGCCTAAGCCTAAGCCTAAGCCTAGCCCTAACCCTAACCCTCACCCTAACCCTAACCCTAACACTAACACTAATTCTAACCCTAAACCTCACTCTCACCTTTACCCTAACCCTAAACCTAAAACTCATCCTCAACCCTAAACCTAAACCTCACCCTCACCCTCAACTTAACCATAACCCTAAACCTAACCTTAACAATAACCCTAACCCTAACTCGCACCCTTACCTTAAGCCTCACCCTAACATTTACCCTCAACCGAACACTCACCCTAACCCTACCACTAACCCTCACACTAAATCTAACCATCACCCTAACTCTAAACCTCACCCTAAACCTAACCCTAGCCCTCACGCTCACCCTAGCCCTCACCCTAACCCTAACACGCATCCTCACCCTAAACCTCACACTAACCCTAACAATAATCCTCAATCTAACCCTCACCATCACACTACCCCTAACCCTAACACTCACGCTAACACTAACCCTCAGCCTAACACTCACCCTAACCCTGACTCTACCCCTAAACCCCACCCTCACCCTAACCCTAAGTCTAACCCTAACCCTAACACTAAATCTAACCATAATGCTAACGCTAATCCTCACCCTCACCCTCATTGTAACTGTAACCCTAACCCTAACCTTAACAATAACCCTAACCCTAACCCTAACCCTTACTGTAACCCTAACCCTAACACTAACATTAAAACTAAACCTAAACCTAACCCTAATCCTCAGCCTCACTCTCACCCTAACCAAACCCTAAACCTAACCTTCACCCTAACCCTAAGCCTAAACCTAACCCTAATTCTAACCCTCACGTTCACCCTCACTCTAAACCTAATCCTAAACTGAAACCTATCCCTAAGCCTAACCCTCATCCTAACCCTCACCCTAGCCCTCAGCCTAACCCTAATCCTAACCCTAAACCTCATCCTAATCCTCACCCTAACCCTAACCTTAACCCTCACCCTAACCCTAACACTAACACTCACCCACATGCTGGGACTAAGTCTAAGCCAAAGCCTAAGCCTAACCCTAACCCTAACGCTCACCCTAACTCTAACCCTAACACTCACCCTAACTCTAACCCTAAACCTCACCCTCACACTAACCCTAACTCTAAACCGAAACCTAAACTTAAACCTCATCCTAACCCTAACCCTAATAATAACCCTAACAAAAACACTTACCCTAACCCTACCCTAACTCAAACCTTAACCCTAACACTAAACCTACACCTAAACCTAGCCCTAACGCTAACCATAACCCTCACCCTAACCCTAAACTCACCCTAACACTAAACCTAATCCTCACCCTCACCCTAGCCCTCACCCTAAGCCTAACCATCATCCTCACTCTCAAACTCACACAAACCCTAACACTAATCCTCATTCTAACCGTCACCCTCACCCTTACCCTAACCCTAACCCTCACCCTAACCCTAACCCTCACCCTAACCATTACTCTAACACTAACTCTACCCCTAAACCTCACACTCACCCTAACCCTGTCTCTAACCCTAACACTAACACTGAAGACCTCACCCTAACTCTAACTATAACCCTCAACTTCATTGTAACCGTAACATTAAACCTAACAATAACCCTAACCCTAACCTTAATCCTAACCCTCAAACTCACATTAACCCTAATCCTTACCCTAAACCTTACCCTAACCCTCACACTTATCGTAACCCTAACCCTCATCCTAACCCTCACCCTAACACTAACCCTAACCCTAAAACTCACTCTAACAATAAACCTACCCCTCACCCTCACCCTCAACCTCACCTTAACTCTAACCCTAACCCTAACAATAAAATTAATCCTAACCCTAAACCTAACCCTAATCCTAACACTCACCGTCAACCTAACCCTAACCCTAACCCAACCCTCACTCTCAGCCTCAACCTAACCCTACCTCTAACCCTAAACCTCACCCTCACCCTAACCCTAACCCTAATCCTAACCCTAAACCTCACCCTAACCTTAACCCTAAAACTCACCCTCACGCTAGCCCTCACCCTAACCCTAACACTCATTTTAAACCTCATCCTAAAAATTTCCCTAACCCTAACACTCACTCTAACCCTAACCCTAACCCTAACCCTAACCCTCAACCTAAACCTAACCCTCACCCTCACTGTAACCCCTACCCTAACACTCACCTTTTCCCTAAACTTAACCCAAACCCTAACGCTCACCCTAACCCTATCCCTCACCCTAACTCTAACCCTCACACTCACCCTCACCCTCAGCCTAAACCTAAGCCTATCCTAACCTTAACCCTCACACTCAATCTAACGTAAATCCCAATCAAACCCTAACCCTTACTCTCACCCTCACCCTAAGCCTCACCTTAAGCCTAACCATAATATTAATCCTAACCCTAACCCTAACCCTAAACCTCAAACTATCACTATCCCTAACCATCACCTTAACCCTAAACCTCACCCTAAACCTAACCCTACCCTCACCCTAACCCTAACCCTCACCCTCACCATAAACCCCACACTACCCCTAAAAATAATCCTCAATATTAGCCTCAGCCTCATCCTAACCCTAACCCTAACCCTCACCCTAAACCTAACCCTCACCCTTACCGTAACCCTCACCCTCAGCCTAAACTTCACATTTACCCTTACCGTGACCCCCACACTAACCCTCACCCTAAACCTAACCCACATCCTAACCCTAACTCTACCCCTAAACCTCACCCTCACCCTAAAACGAACTCTATCCTTAAGCCTAACACTAAACCTCAACCCAACCCTAAATCTAATCCTCACCCTCAACCACATGCTCAGCCTAAACCTAAGCCTAAGCCTAACAATTACCCTAACCTTCAACCTCACCCTAGCCCTCAGGCAAACCCTAATCCTAAATCTAACCCTCATCCTAACCCTCCCTCTATTCCTAACACTAAACCTCAACCTAAACCTAACCCTAAACCTCACCCTCACCCTAGCCCTCACCTTAGCCCTAATCCTAACCCTAACCCTGATCCTAACCCTCCTCATATCCCTAACCCTAACCCTCACCCTAACCCTAACACTCAGCTTCAACCTCACACTCAGCCTAATCCTAAGCCTAACCCTAAAACTAACCTTAACCCTCAATCTCACCTTAACCCTCACCCTAACCCTAACCCTAACCCTAACACTAAGCTTAACCCTAACCCTCACCCTCAACCTCACCCTAACCCTAACTCAAACCCTAAACCTCACCCTAACCATAACCCTTAGCCTAACCCTAACCCTAAACCTGACCCTAACCGTAACTGTAAACCTACCCTTAGCCTAGCCCTTACCCTAACCCTAATCCTAACCCTAATCCTCATCCTAACCCTCCCCCTAACCCTAATCCTAACACTCACCCTATCCCTAACCCTTACCCTCAACCTCACCCTCAGCCTAATCCTAACACTAACCCTAATCCTCACCCTCACCCTAGCCCACACCATAAACCTAACACTCACCCTCACCATAAATCTCACACTAACCCTAACACTAATCCTCAGTATAACCCTCAGCCTCAGCCTAACCCTCACCCTAACCCTAACCCTGACCCTTACCGTAACCCTCACCCTAGAACTAACCCTCACCTTTAACCTTACCGTGACCCCCACCTTAACTCTCAGCCTAATCCGAACCCTAACCCTAACCCCCACTCTAACCCTCACCCTAATCCTAACTCTAACCCTAAATCCCACCCTCACCCTAAACCTAACTATAAAGTAAACCAAAACCTAAACCTCACCCTAACCCCAACCGTAATCCTAACCCTAACCCTAAAACTAGGCCTAAACCTAACACTAAGCCTAAACCTCACACTTAACCTCACCCTAACCGTAACCCTAAACCTAACCATAACAATAACCCTAACCCTAATCCTAAACCTAACCCTAAACATAAACCTCACCGCAACCCAAAACTTACCCCTAACACTAACCCTCACAGTAACCCGAATCTCACGCTAACCCTAACTCTAACCCTAACCATAACACTAAAAACCTCACCCTAACCCTAAATCTAAACCTCAACCTCACCATAATCGTAACCCTAACCCTATCCCTAACAATAACCCTAACGCTAACCCTAATTCTAATATTCAACCTCACACTAACCCTAATCCCAAACCTAACCCTCAACCTAACCCTAACCCTCACACTTACTCTAACCCTAACCCTCATCCTAACCCTCAACCTAACCCTAACCCTAACACTAAAAGTCACCCTAACACTAAACCTAACACTCACCCTCAACCTAGCCCTCATCCTAACCCTAATCCTAACCCTACTTCTCTTCCTAACACTCACCCTAACCCTAACCCTAAACCTCACCCTAACCCTAAACCTAAACCTAACCCTCAAACTAATCCTTATCCTCACGCTCAACTTAAAGCTAACCTTAACCCTCACCCTAACACTAAACTTTACCTGAACCCTAACTTTCAACTTAACCCTAACCCTAACCCTCACCCTAACCCTAACCCTCTCACTCGCCCTACCCTTACCCTAATCCTAATCCTAACCCTTACCCTAACCCTCAACCTCCAACTCACCTTAACCCTAACTCTAACCCTAAACCCCACTCTCACCCTAACCCTAACCCTAAACCTAAACCTAAACCTCACCCTAACCATAACCCTAAACCTCACCTTCACCCTAGGCCTCACCCTAACCCTAATCCTAACCCTAACCCTCATCCTAACCCTCCCTATAAACCTATCCGAAACCCTCACCCTAACCCTAACACTCAAACCCACCCTCACACTCAGCCTAACCCTAAGCCTAACCACAAGACTTACCTGAAACCTAAACTTAACCCTCACACTCACCCGCATCCAAACCCTCACCATAACTCTAAACCAAACCCTAACCCTAACCCTAAACCTCACCATAACCCTAACCCTAAACCTAACCCTCACCCTCACCCTAACCCTAACACAAACCCTAACCCTAACCCTCCCCCTAACCCTCCCCCTAACCCTGTATCTAACCTTAAACTTCCCCCTCCACCTAACCCTAACCCTAACCCTAAACCTAAACCCCACCCTAATCCTAACACTAACCCTCACCCGCACCCACACCCTCACCATAACTCTAACGCTAACTCTAAAAATAACACTAAGACTAACACTAACCATCACCCTAACCCTAATCCTCACCCCCACCCTCACCATCAGCCTAACCCAAAGCCTAAGCCTAACCCTCACCCTAACCCTCACACTCATGCTCACCCTAACCCTAATCTTAAACCTAAACCTATCCCTAAACCTCAACCTGACCCTCACCCTCACCCTAACACTAACACTAACCCTAACCCTAAACTTCCCCCAAACCCACCCCCAAACCCTAACTCTAACACTAAACCTCACCCTCACCCTAACCCTAAAACTCACCCTAACCCTAACCCTAACCCTCACCCTCTAACTCACCCTAACTCTAACCCTGTCCATAACAATAACACTAACCGTAATCCAAAACCTAAACATAACCCTCACCCTCAGCCTCACCCTCACTGAAAACTTAACCCTAACCATAACACTAACAATAAGACTAACCCTAAACTTAACCCTAACCCTAATCCTCACCCCCAACCTCACCCTCAGCCTAACCCTAACCCTAACCCTCCCTGTAACCCTAACTGTAACCCTAACCCTAACCCTAACCCTAAAACAAACCTTAAACCTAATCCTAAATCTAACCCTAATTCTCAGCCTCATCCTCACCCTAACACAAATCTTAACCCTAACCCTCACCCTAACCCTAAGCCTAACCCTAACCCTTAGCCTAACCCTCACACTAGCCCTCACCCTAAACCTAATCCTAACCCTAAACCTCATCCTAACCCTCACTATTACCCTAATACTAACCCTCCCCCTCATGCTGTGCCTAAGCCTAACCCTAAGCCTAAACCTAACCCTAACCCTAAACCTAACACTAAAATTAACCCTAATCCTAACACTCACCCTCCACCTAACCCTAACCCTAACCCAACCCTCACCCTCAGCCTCACCCTAACCCTAACTCTAACCGTAAAGCTCACCCTCACCCTAACCCTAACCCTAACCCTAACCCTAAACCTCACCATAACCTTAACCCTAAACCTCACCCTCATGCTAGCCATCACCCTAACCCTAATCCTAACCCTAACACTCATCCTAAACCTAACCCTTTTTTTTTTTTTGGTGGTTGTGGGGCTTGAACTCTGGGCCTGGGCGCTTGTCCCTCCGCTCTTCAGCTCAAGGCGAGCGCTCTACCACTTGAGCTACGGCGCCACTTCCCTAAACCTAACCCTAACAATAACCCTAACCCTCACCCTCAATCTCACCCTAACACTAACACTAACCCTCACCCTCACCTTCACCCTAACCCTAACCTAACCCTAATGCTCAACCTATCCCTAACCCTCAACCTCACCTTAAGCCGTACCCTAACCCTCACCCTAACCCTAAACTTAACCGGTACTCTAAATCTCACCCTAACCCTAATACTAAACCTAACCCTAAACCTAACCCTCACCCTCACCCTCAGCCTAAGCCTATGCCTAAATCTAACCCTAACACTAAACCTCACACTCAACCTAACCCTAAGCATAATCCTAATCCTAAACCTAACCCTCACCCTAACCATCACCTTAACACTAACCCTGAAAATAACCCTAGCCCTAACCCTCAACCTAACCCTAACCCTCACCCTAAACCTAAACCGAACATTAACCCTAAACCTAACCCTCACCCTAACCCTAACTCTAAACCTAAATCTCAGCCTCACCTTAACCCTAACCCTAACCCTAACCCTAAACCTCAAGCTAAACATAACCCTAAACCTCACCTTCACCCTAGCCCTCACCCAAACCCTAATCCTAACTCTAAACCTCATCCTAACCCTCACCCTAAACCAAACCCTAACCATCAACCTTACCCTAATCCTCAGCCTCAACCTCACCCTCAGCCTAACTTTAAGCCTAAACCTAAACCTAACCCTAACCCACACACTCACCCATACCCTAAACCTAATCCTAATCGTAGCCCTAACAATAACCCTAACCCTAAACCTAACTCTCAATGGAAACATAACCCTCACCCTAACCCAAACCCTCACCTTAACACTTACCCTCACCCTAACACTAACCTTAACTCTAACCCTAACCATCACACTAACCCTAACCCTCACAGTAACCATAAACTTCACCCTAACCTTAACCCTAACCCTAACCTAAACCTCACCCTCATCCTACTCCTCACCCTAACCCTAATTCTAACCCTAACCCTAACCCTAACCCTACCCCTCAACCTCACCCTAAAACTCACACTAACCCTAACCCTAATCCTCAAACTAACACTCACCCTAATCATAACCCGAACCCTTAACCTAACCCTCACCCTAACCCTAACCCTCACCCTTATCTTAACCCTCACCCTCAGCCTAACCCTCACCTTTACCCTTACCATCACTCTCACCCTAACCTGCAACCTTGCCCTAACCCTCACCCAAGCCCTCACCCTAACCCTAAACCTAAACCTCACCCTCACCCTCAGATTTACACTAATCCTGTCACTATTCCTAAGCCTAAACCTCACCCTCACCCGAACAGTCAGCTAATTCTTACTCTCAAACTAATCCTAACCCTAACCCTAACCCTAACTCTCACAATAAACCTAACTGTCACCCTAACCGTAACCCTACTCCTTACCCTAACCCTCACCTTAACCCTAACTCTAACCCTCCACCTAACCCTCACCCAAAACCTCACCGTCACCCTAATTCTGAACTTAACCCTTATAACAACCTTAACCCTCAACCTCACCCTAACCCTCACCCTAATCATAACCCTAACCCTCAGCCTAACCCTCATCCTAACCCTAAGCATAACCCTAACCCTAACCCTCACCCTAACCCTAACCCTTATCCTCAACCTAAACCTCACACAAACCCCAACCCTGATCCTCAATCTAACACTCACCCTCACCCTAACCCTCATCCTAATCCTTACCCTAAACCTCAACCTAATCCTAACCCTCACCCTTAGGGGAACACTCACCCTCAGCCTAAACCTCACCTTTATTCTTACCGTCACATTCAGGCTAACACTCACCCTAATCCTAACCCTCATCCTAACACTCAACCTAACCCTAACCCTATCCATCACCCTAACCCAAACCCTCAAACTCACCCTCACCCTAAGCCTAACCCTAAGCCTAAGCCTAATCCTAAGCCTAACCCTAACCCTCACCCTCACCCTAGCCCTCACCCTAAACCTAATCCTAAATCAAAGCCTCATCCTCACCCTCAACCTAACCCTAACCCTAACCATCACCCAAAACCTATTCCTCACCCCCATACTCACCCTCTGCCTAACCCTAAGACTAAGCCTAACCCTAACCATAACCCTCAACCTCAGGCTCGCCCTCACCACATACTAAACCCAAACCATAACACTAACAATAACCCTAATTTTATCCGAAACCCTAACCCTAATCCTCACCCCCACCCTCACCTCAGCCTAACCCTAACCCTAACCCTAAACCTAAACCTAACCCTAAACCTCACCCTAATCCTCAGCCTTATCCTAACCCAAACACTAACATTAATCGTCACCCTAAAACTAAGCCTAACCCTAACTCTCAAACTCACCCTCAACCTAACCTTAAACCTAACCCTAAACCTCACCCTAAACCTAACACTCACCTTCAACCTCAACCTCACTGCAAACTTTACCCTAACCATAAAAATACCAATAAGCTAACCCTAACCCTAACCTTTACCCTAATCCTCACCCCCACCCCCACCCTCAACCTAACCATAAGCCTAATCCTAACCCTAAGCCTCACCGTAACCCTAAACCTAACCCTCACCCTAACCCTAACCCTAACACTAAACCTCACCTTAAGGCTAACTCTAAACCTAACGCTAACTCTAACCCTTACCCTAACTCTCACACTTACACTCTACCTCAGCCTAACTCTAATCCCAAACCTAACCCTAACCCTAACCCTCACTCTCACCCTCACCCTAACCCTAATCCTAAACCTAACACTATCCCTAACACTAACCCTCACCCTAACGCTCACCCTAACCCAACCCTAACACTAACCCTAAACCTAACCCTCACCCTAACCCTCCTCATAAACCTATCTCTAACCCTAAACCTCAAACTCACCCTGACCCTAACCCTGAACCTAACCCTAAACCACACCCTAACACTAAACCTCAACCTCACCCTAGCCCTCACCCTAACCCCAATCCTAAACCTAACCCTCATTCTAACCCTCACCTTAACCCTAAACCAAACCCTAATCCTCCCCCTTACCCTAACTCTAACCCTAAACCTCACCCTCACCCTAAACCTAACCCTAAACCTAACCCTTAACCTCACCCTAAACCTCACCCAAAGCCTAAACCCTCATCCTCATCCTCAACCTCACAGTAACTCTAACCCTAACCCTAACAATAACCCTAAACCTAACCCTAAATCTAACCCTAAACCAAACCCTAATCCTCAGCCTCACCCTCAACATAACCCAAACCCTAATCTTAACCCTCACCCTAACCCTAAGCCTAAACCTAACCCTAACCCTAACCCTCACACTCAACCTCATCCTACCCTTAATCCTAAACCTAACTCTAACCCTAAACCTAACCCTCAACCGAACCCTCACCCTAGCCCTAACCCTAAACCTAATCCTAACCCTAAACCTCATCCTAACCCTCACCTGCAACCTCATGCTCGGCCTAAACCTAAGCCTAAGCCTAAGCCTAAGCCTAACCCTAACCCTCACCCTAACCGTAAAACTAACACTAAGCCTAACTCTAAACCTAAACCGCACTCTCACCCTAACCCTAAATCTAACCCTAACATAACCCTAAACCTCATCCTAACCCTTACCCTAACCCTCACTCTCTCCCTCACTGTAACAGTAACCCTAACCCTAACCCTAACAATAACCCTAACCCTAACACCAACCCTCAAACTAACAATTACGCTAACCATAACACTAACTCTAACCCTAACACTAACCCTCACACTAACACTAACCCTAACCCTTACCCTTAAACTCAACCTAAACCTCACCCTTACCCTAAGCCTAACACTAACCCTAACCATAACCCTCACCCTAAACTTACCCCTAACTCTATATCTAACCCTAAAACTCACCCTCACCCTAACCCTAACCCTAAACCTAACCCTAAACCTCACCGTAAACCTCACCTTAACCCAAACTCTCACCCTTCCCCTCAACCTCACCGTAAATTTAACCCTAACCCTAGCAATAACATTAACCCTAACCCTACCCATAACCCTCACCCGCAGCCTCACCCTCAACTCAAACTTAACCCTAACCCTAACAATAACCTAACCCAAACCCTAACCCTAACCCTAATCCTTACCCCCACCCTCACCCTCAGCCTAACACTAAGCCTAACCCTATCCTAAACATAACCCTCACCATAATCCTAACCCTAAACCTAATCCTAACCCTAAACATAACCCTAACCCTAAACATAACCCTAACCCTAAACCTAAACGTAATCCTCAGCCTCACCCTCCCCTTAACCCAAACCCTAACACTAATCCTCACCCTAACCCTAAGCCTAATCTTAACCCTAACCCAAACCCTCACACTCACCTTCACCCTAACCCTAATCCTAAACCTAACCCTATCCCTAACACTAAACCTCAACCTAAAGCTCACCCTAGCCTTCACCCTAACCCGAAACCTAAACCTCATCCAAACCCTAGCCCTCACACTAACCCTAATTCTATCCCTCACCCTCACCCTAACCCTAACCCTCATCCTCACCCTAAACCGCACACTAACCCTAATCCGAATCCTCAATCTTACTCTCACCCTAACCCTAACACTAAACCTTACCCTTCCCTAAAAATAACCCTAACCCTCACCCTTATCTTAACACTCACCCTCAGCCAAAACCTCTCCTTTACCCTTACCATCATAATCACCCTAACCCACACCCTAACCCTAAACCTCATACTAACCCTCACCTTAACCATAAACCTAACCATCACCATAACCGAAACCCTCACCCTCAACCTCAAGCTCAGCCTAACCCTAAGCCTAATCCTCACCCTCACCCGAGCCCTCACCCTAATCTTAATCCTAACACTAAACCTCAATCTAACCCTCAACCTAACCCCAACCCTAACCTTCACCATAACCCTAAACCTCACCCCCAACCTCACCCTCAGCCTAACACTAAGCCTAAGCCTAACCCTAACCCTAACCCTCACATTCACCCTCACCTTAACCCTAATCCTAACCCTAACCCTAATCCTAACAAAAAACCTCAACATAACCACCAACCTACCCTTAACCGTAACCCTAACCCTAACCCTAACCCTCGAACTAACACTCCCCCTACCCCAAAATCTAACCCTAAACCTCACCCTCACATTAACCCTAATCCTAACCCTAACCAAAAACCTCACCCTAACCCTAACCCTAACCTTCACCCTCACCCTCACCTCACCTTACCATAAATCTAACCCTAACCCTAACAATAACACTAATCCTAACATTAAACCTAAGCCTAAACCTAATCCTAACACTCACCCTCAACCTAACCCTAATCCTAACAGTAATACTCAACCTAATCCTAATCCTCACCCTCACTGTAACCCTAACCCTCATCCAAACCATCACCCTAACCCTAACCCTAACCCTCAACTTCACCCTAGTCCTCACCCTAACCTTAATCCTAACCCTAATCCTCATCCTAAACCTAGCCCTAACCCTAACTCTAAACATCACACTATCCCTAAACCTAACCCTCAACCTAACCCTAACCCTCACCCTAACCCTAAACTTAAGTGGAACCCAAAATCTCACCCTAATCCTAACCCTAATCCTCACCCTAACCCTAAATCTAACCCTAAACCTCACCCTCAACCTAACCATAATCCTAACACAAATCATAAACCTCACCCTAACCCTAACCCTAAACTTCACCCTCACCCTCACCCTCACAGTTACCATAAATCTAACACTAACCCTAACAATAACACTAATCCTAACCCTAAACCTAACCCTAAACCTAAGCCTAACCCTAATCCTAACACTCACCCTCACCCTAACCCTAATCCTAACCCTAACCCTACACCTAACCCTAATCCTCCACCTCACTGTAAACCTAACCCTCATCCAAACCCTCACCCTAACCCTAACCCTAATCCTAACCCAAACCCTAACACTAACACTAACCCTCAACCTCACCCTAGTCCTCACCCTAAACTTAAGCTTAACCATAATCCTCATCCTAACCCTAAACCTAACCCTAACCCTAACCATCACACTATCCCTAAACCTAACCTTAAACCTAACCCTAACCCTCACCCTAACCCTAAACTTTAGCGGAACCCAAACTCTCACCCTAAACCTAACACTAATCATCACCCTAAGCCTAACCCTCACCCTCACCCTTACCCTCAGGCTAACCCTAAGCCAAAGCCTAATCCTAAACCTAACCGTCACACTTACCCTAACGCTTAACCTAATCCTAACCCTACGCCTAACCCTCACCCTCAGACAAACCCTCAGACTAACCCTAACCCTAACACTCACGCTAAACCTAACCCTCACCCTCAGACTAACCCTAAGCTGAAGCCTAACCCTAACCCTAACCCTCACACTCACCCTAACACTTACCCTAATCCTAATCCTAACTCTAAGCCTAAACTTCAATCTCACCCTAACCCTCACCCTAACCCTAACTCTTACACTAACCAAAACCCTCACCCTCACCCTCAGCCTCACCCTAACCCTAACTCTAATCCTAAACCTCACCCTCACCCTAACCCTAACCCTAAACCTAAAACTCAACCTAAACCTAAACCTCACCATCACCCTAATCTTAACCCTAACCCTCATCCTAACCCTCACCCTAACACTAACCCTAACCCTCACCCTCACCCTCACCCTAATCCTAACCTAACCCTAAAGCTCAACCTAAACGTAACGCTCACCCTCACCTTAACCCGTACCCTAACCCTCACCCTAAACCTAAACTTAACCTGAACCCTAACTCTCACCCTAACCCTAACCCTAAACCTCACCCTAAACCTAACCCTCACCCTCACCCTCAGCCTAACCCTAAGCCTAACTCTAAACCTAACCCTAAACCTCACACTCATTCTAACCCTAAGCCTAATAATAATCCTAACTCTAACACTAAACCTAACCGTCAACCTAACCATCACATTAACCTTAACCCTAACAATAACCCTAACCCTAACCCTCACCCTCACCCTCAGCCTCACTCTAACCCTAACTTTAACCCTAAGCCTCAGCCTCACCTGAACCCTAACCCTAAAACTAACACTAACCCTCACCAAAAGCATAACCCTCACCGTAACCCAAACCCTCACCCTAAAAGTTAACCTCACTCAAACACTAACCCTAACCTTAACACTAAGCCTCACACTAACCCTAACCCTAACCCTAAACCTTAACCTAACCCTCACCCTCACCATAACCCTAACACTAAGCCTCAACCTAACCCTCACCCTAACGCTCCCTATATCTAACCGTAAACCTCACCCTCACACTAACCCTAACCCTAACCCTAACCGTAAACACCACCCTAAACTAAACCTACCCCTCACCGGCACCCTCACCCTCTCCATAGCACTAACCCTAACCCTAACAATAACACTAACCCTAACCCTAACCATCACATTCATCCTCACCCTCAACCTAACCCTAATCCTAAATGTAACCCTATACCTTACCCTAACCCTCACCCTAGCCCTCACCCTAACCCTAATCCTAACCCTAAACCTCATCCTAACCCTCACCCTAACCCTCACTCTAACCCTAACCCTAAACCTCACCCTCATGCTCGGCCTAAGCCTAAGCCTAAGCCTAAGCCTAGCCCTAACCCTAACACTCACCCTGACCCTAACCCTAACCCTAACACTAACTCTAACACTAAACCTCACTCTCACCCTAACCCTAACTCTAAACCTAACCCTAAACCTAAACCTCATCCTCAACACTAAACCTACACTTCACCCTCACGCTCAACTTAACCATAACCCTAAACCTAACCCTAACAATAACCCTAACCCTAACCCTCACCCTTAACTTAAGCCTCACCTTAACATTTACCCTCAACCGAACACTCACCCTAACCCTAACACTAACCCTCACACTAAATCTAACCATCACCCTAACTCTAAACTTCACCCTCAACCTAACCCTAGCCCTCACCCTCACCCTAGCCCTCACCCTAACCCTAACACCCATCCTCACCCTAAACCTCACACTAACCTAAAAATAATCCTCAATCTAACCCTCATCCTCACACTACCCCTAACCCTAACTCTCACGCTAACACTAACCCACACTCTTAAAATAACCCACACCCTCAGCCTAACCCTCACGTTTACCCGTACCGTCACTCCTTCCCTAACCCTCACCCTAACCCTAACCCTCAACCTAACACTCACCCTAACCCTGACTCTACCCCTAAACCTCACCCTCACCCTAACCCTAAGTCTAACCCTAACCCTAACACTAAATCTAACAATAATGCTAACGCTAATCCTCACCCTCACCCTCATTGTAACTGTAACCCTAACCCTAACCTTAACAATAACCCTAACCCTAACCCTAACCATCACTGTAACCCTAACCCTAACACTAACACTAACCCTAAACCTAAACCTAACCCTCAACCTAACCTTAATCCTCAGCCTCACCCTCACCCTAACAAAACCCTAACCCTAACCTTCACCCTAACCGTAAGCCTAAACCTAACCCTAATTCTAACCCTCACATTAACCATCACCCTAAACCTAATCCTAAACTGAAACCTATCCCTAAGCCTAACCCTCACCATAAACCTCACCCTAGCCCTCAGCCTAACCCTAATCCTAACCCTAAACCTCATCCTAATCCTCACCCTAACCCTAACCTTAACCCTCACCCTAACCCTAACCCTAACACTCACCCACATGCTGGGCCTAAGTCTAAGACAAAGCCTAAGCCTAACCCTAACCCTAACGCTCACCCTAACTCTAACCCTAACACTCACCCTAACTCTAACCCTAAACCTCACCCTCACACTAACCCTAACTCTAAACCGATACCTAAACTTAAACCTCATCCTAACCCTAACCCTAATAATAACCCTAACAAAAACCCTTACCCTAACCCTACCCTAACTCAAACCCTAACCCTAACACTAAACCTACACCTAAACCTAGCCCTAACGCTAACCATAACCCTCACCCTAACCCTAAACTCACCCTAACACTAAACCTAATCCTCACCCTCACCCTAGCCCTCACCGTAAGCCTAACCCTCATCCTCACCCTCAAACTCACACAAACCCTAACACAAATCCTCAATCTAACCGTCACCCTCACCCTCAACCTAACCCTAACCCTCACCGTAAACCTAACCCACACCCTACTGTAACCCTCACCCTAGGCCTAACCCTCAACTTTACCTTTACCGTCACGCCCACCTTAACCCTCACCCTAACACTAACCCTCACCTTAACCTTCACCCTAACCCTAACTCTACCCCTAAACCTCACACTCACCCTAACACTGTCTCTAACCCTAACCCTAACACTAAAAACCTCACCCAAACTCTAACTCTAACCCTCAACCTCATTGAAACCGTAACCCTAACACTAACCCTAATCCTAACCCTCAACCTTACATTAACCCTAATCCTTACCCTAACCCTCACTCTAACCCTAACCCTCACACTTACCGTAACCCTAACCCTCATCCTAACCCTCACCCTAACACTAACCCAAACCCTAAAACTCACCCTAACAATAAACCTACCCCTCACCCTCACCCTCAACCTCACCTTAACTCTAACCCTAACAATAACAGCAATCCTAACCCTAAACCTAACCCTAATCCTAACCCTAATCCTAACACTCACCGTCAACCTAACCCTCACCCTAACCCAACCCTCACCCTCAGCCTCACCCTAACCCTACCTCTAACCCTAAACCTCACCCTCACCCTAACCCTAACCCTAATCCTAACCCCAAACCTCACCCTAACCTTAACGCTAAAACTCACCCTCAAGCTAGCTCTCACCCTAACCCTAATCTTAACCCTAACACTCATCCTACACCTCATCCTAAAAATAACCCTAATCCTAACCCTCAACCTCACCCTAACCCTAACCCTAACCCTAAACCTCAACCTAAACCTAACCCTAACCCTCACTGTAACCCCTATCCTAACACTCACCCTAACCCTAAACTTAACCCAAACCCTAACTCTAACCCTAACCCTATCCCTCACCCTAACACTAATCCTCACACTCACCCTCACCCTCAGCCTAAACCTAAGCCTATACCTAACCCTAACCCTCACTGTAACCCCTACCCTAACACTCACCCTAACCCTAAACTTAACCCAAACCCTAACTCTCACCCTAACCCTTTCCCTCACCCTAACTCTAATCCTAACACTTACCCTCACCCTCAGCCTAAACCTAAGCCTATCCCTATCCCTAACCCTAACCCTCACATTCATCCTAACCCAAATCCCAATCAAAACCTAACCCTGACTCTCACCCTCACCCTAAGCCTCAACTTAAGCCTAACCCTAACATTAATCCTAACCCTAACCCTAACCCTAAACCTCACACTAACACTAACACTAACCATCACCTTAACCCTAAACCTCACCCTAAACCTAACACTAACCCTCACCCTAAACCTAACCCTCACCCTTACCGTAACCCTCATCCTCAGCCTAAACTTCACATTTACCCTTACCGTGACCCCCACACTAACCCTCACCCTAAACCTAACCCTCATCCTAACCCTAACTCTACCCCTAAACCTCACCCTCACCCTAACCCAAACTCTATCCCTAACCCTAACACTAAACCTCAACCCAACCCTATAGCTAATCCTCACCCTCAACCATATGCTCAGCCTAAACCTAAGCCTAAGACTAAAGCTTACCCTAACCATGAACCTCACCCTAGCCCTCAGACTAACCCTAAACCTAAACCTAACACTCATCCTAACCCTCCCTCTATCCCTAACACTAAACCTCTACCTAAACCTAACCCTAAACCACACCCTCACCCTAGCTCTCACCCTAAACCTAATCCTAACCCTAACCCTGATCCTAACCCTCCCCATAACCCTAACCCTAACCCTCACCCTAAACCTAACACTCAGCTTCAACCTCACACTCAGCCTAATCCTAAGCCTAACCCTAACACTAACCTTAACCCTCAATCTCAACTTAACCCTCACCCTAACCCTAACCATAACCCTAACACTAAGCCTAACCCTAAACCTCACCCTCAGCCTCACCCTAACCCTAACTCAAACCCTAAACCTCACCCTCACCATAAACCTTAGCCTAACCCTAACCCTAAACCTGAACCTAACCCTAACTCTAAACCTACCCTTACCCTAGCCCTTGCCCTAACCTTAATCCTAACCCTAATCCTCATCCGAACCCTCCCCCTAACCCTAACCCTAACACTCACCCTAAACCTAACCCTTACCCTCAACCTCACCCTCAGCCTAATCTTAACTCTAACCCTAATCCTCACCCTCACCCTAGCCCACACCCTAACCCTAACCCTCACCCTCACCATAAATCTCACACTAACCCTAAAACTAATCCTCAGTCTAACTCTTAGCCTCAGCCTAACCTTCAGCCTAACCCTCACCCTAACCCTAACCCTGACCCTTACCGTATCCCTCACCCTAGGCCTAACCCTCACGTATAACCTTACTGTGACCGCCCCTTAACCCTCAGCCTAATCCGAACCCTAACCCTTACCCCCACTCTAACCCTCACCCTAACCCTAACTCTAACCCTAAATCCCACCCTCACCCTAAACCTAACTATAAAGTAAACCAAAACCTAAACCTCACCCTAACCCCAACCGTAATCCTAACCCTTCCCCTAACCTTAGGCCTAACCCTAACACTAAGCCTAAACCTCACACCCTCACCCTAACAGTAACCCTAAACCTACCCATAACAATAACCCAAACCCTAATCCTTACCCTAACCCTAACCATAAACCTCACCGCAACCCAAAACTTAACCCTAACACTAACCCTCAGAATAACCCGAACCTCACGCTAACCTTAACTCTAACCCTAACCGTAACACTAAAAACCTCACCCTAACCCTAATTCTAAACCTCAACCTCACCATAATCGTAACCCTAACCCTATCCCTAACAATAACCCTAACGCTAACCCTAATTCTAATATTCAACCTCACACTAACCCTAATCCCAAACCTAACCCTCAACCTAACCCTAACCCTCACAATTACTCTAACCCTAACCCTCATCCTAACCCTCACCCTAACCCTAACCCTAACACTAAAAGTCACCCTAACACTAAACCTAACCCTCACCCTCAACCTAGCCCTCATCCTAACCCTAATTCTAACCGTACTTCTCATCCTAACCCTCACCCTAACCCTAAACCTCACCCTAACCCTAACCCTAAACCTAACACTCAACCTAACCGTAATCCTCACGCTCAACTTAAAGCTAACCCTAACCCTCACCCTAACCCTAAACTTTACCTGAACCTTAACTTTCAACTTAACCCTAAACCTAACCCTCACCCTAACCCTAACCCTCACACTCACCCTACCCTTACCCTAATCCTAATCCTAACCCTTACCCTAACCCTCAACCTCCGCCTCACCTTAACCCTAACTCTAACCCTAAACCCCAAGCTCACCCTAACCCTAACCCTAACCCTAAACCTAAACCTCAACCTAACCATAACCCTAAACCTCACCTTCAACCTAGCCCTCACCCTAACCCTAATCCTAACCCTAACCCTCATCCTAACCCTCCCTATAACCCTATCTGAAACCCTCACCCTAACCTTAACCCTCAAACCCACCCTCACACTCAGCCTAACCCTAAGCCTAACCACAAGCCTTACCTGAAACCTAACCTTAACCCTCACATTCACCCGCACCCTCACCCTCACCATAACTCTAAACCAAACCCTAACCCTAACCCTAAACCTCACCCTAACCCTAACCCTAACACTAACCCTCACCCTCACGCTAACCCTAACACAAACCCTAACCCTAACCCTCCCACTAACCCTCCCCCTAACCCTGTATCTAACCCTAAACTTCCTCCTCCACCTAAACCTTTCCTTAACCCTAACCCTAAACCCCACCCTAATCCTAACACTAATCTTCGCCCTTATCTTAACCCTCACTTTCAGTCTCAACCTCACCTTAACCCTTACTGTCATCCTCACCCTAACCCTTACTGTAACCCTAAAACTCATCCTAACCCTCACCCTAACCGTAAACCTAAACATCACCCTAACCCTAACCCTAAAACTCATCCTAACCCTCACCCTAACCGTAAACCTAAACATCACCCTAACCCTAACCCTCACACTGAACCTCACACTCAGTCTAACCCTAAGCCTAATCCTAAGCCTTACCCTAATCCTCACCCTCACCCTATCCAACACTAACCCTAATCCTAACCATCACCCTAAACCTAGTCCTTCACCCCACCCTCACCCTCAGCCTAAGCCTAAACCTAACCGTAACCCTCACACTCACCCTCACCCTAACCCAAATCCAAACCCTAAACCTAACCCTAACCCTAAAACTCAACCTAACCCTCACCCTAACCTTAACCCTCACACTAACCCTAATCCTCACCCTCCACATAACCCGCACCCTAACCCTAAATCTAACCCTAAACCTCACCCTCAACATAACCATAATCCTAACCATAACCATATACGTCACCCCAAACCTAACCCTCAACCTCACCCTCAGCCTCACCCTAACTGTAACTCTAACACTAAAATTAACACTAATCCTAACCCTAAACCTAAACCTAACCCTAACCCTAACCTTAAGCCTAACACTCACCCTCACCCGAACACTAGTTCTAACCCTAACCTAAACCCTAACCCTAACCCTCATGTCACCATAACCCTAACCCTCATCCTAACCCTCACCCTAACCCTAACCCTAAACCTAATCCTCACCCTAACACTAATCCTAACACTCAACCTCACACTATCCCGCACCCTAACCCTAATCCTAACCCTAATCCTTATCCTAACCCTCACCCTAACTCTAACCCTAACCGTCACAATATACCTAACCCTAACCCTAACCCTCAAACTTACCCTAACTCTCATGCTCACTGTAAGACTAACCGGAACCCTCACCCTAACCCTAAACTTAAGCTGAACCCTTAATCTCACCCTAACCCTAACCCTAAACCTCAACCTAACCCTAACTTTCACCCTCACCCTCACCCTCGGCCTAAACCTAAGCCTAAACCTAAGCCTAACCCTAACCCTCAGACTCACCCTAACACTTACCCTAATCCTAATCCTCACCCTTAGCCTAACCCTCACCCTCACCCTAACACTTAATCTAACACTAACCCTAAACCTAACCCTCATCCTCAGCCTCACCCTAACCCTAACTCTAACCCTAAACCTCACACTCATCCTAACCCTAACCCTAACCCTAACCCTAAACCTCACCCTCACTATAGCCCTCATCCTAACCCTAATCCTAAAACTAACCCTCATCCTAACCCTCACCATAAGCCTAACACTCATCCTTACCCTCACCCTAAACCTAAACCTAACCCTCAAACCAAATCCTAACCCTCACCTCAACCTCACCCTCAGCCTAACCCTAAGCCTAACCCTAAACCTAACCCTAACACACACACTCACCCTCACCCTAACTCTAATCCTAACCCTCTCACCGTAAACCTAACCTTAACACTAACACTAACCCTAAACCTCAACCTAACCCTCACCCGAACCGTAATTCTAACCCTAAATCTCACCCTCACCCTAAACCTAACTCTAACCCTAACCCAAACCTAAACCTCACCCTAACACTAACCCTCACCCGCACCTGCACCCTCACTGTAATTCTAAACCTAACTATAACAATAACACTAACCTTAACCAGAACAATCAGCCTACCCCTAATCCTCACCCCCAACCTCACCCTCAGCCTAACTATAAGCCTAAGCTTAAACCTCAACCTAACCCTTACACTCACTCTCACCCTAACCCTAACCCTAAACCTAAACTTAAACCTAAACATAACCCTAAACCTAAACCTAACCCTAATCCTCATCCTCACACTCATCCTAGCCCAATCCCTAAACTTAACCCTCACTCTAACCCTAAGCCTAATCCTCACCCTAAGCCTCACACTCACCCTCACCCTAACCCTAACCCTAACCCTCACCCTAACCCTCACACTAGCCCTAATCCTAACCCTAATCCTAACCCTAACCCTCATCCTAACCCTCACCCTAAACCTAACCCTAAACCTCACCCTCACCCTAGCCCTCACAATAACCCTAATCCTAACCTTAAAGCTCATGCAAACCCTCCCCATAACCCTAACACTAGCCCTCACCCTAAACCTAACCCTCACCATCAGTCTCACCCTCAGCCTAACACTAACCTTCGCCCTAACCCTCACATTCACCCTAACAGTAAACCTAATCCTAAACCTAACCCTATCCCTAAATCTCAACCTAAACCACTCCCTCACACTAAACCTAACACTAACCCTAACCCTTAACCTCACCCTAACAGTCCCCCTAAACCTAACTCTAACCCTAAATCTCACCCTCACCCTAAACCTCAAAGTAACTCTAACTCTAAAACCATAAACCTCACCATCATCCTCACCCTCACCACAAACTTAACCATAACCATAACACTAACAATAACCCTAACCCTAACCCTAACCCTAAGCCTAACTCTCACCCTCCCCCTAACCCTAACCCTATCCCTCACCCTAACCATAAACTTAATCCGAATCCTAACTCTCACCCTAACCCTAACCCTAACCCTCACACTTACCCTAACCCTCAGCCTAACCCTAAGCCTAAGCCTAACCCTAACTAACCCTCACATTCACCCTCCCCCTACCCTCCCCCTAACCATATATCTAACCCTAAACCTCACCCTCATCCTAACCCTAACCCTAACACTAAACCCCATCCTAATCCTAAATTTAAACCTCACCCGTACCCTCACCCTCACTGTAACTCTAACCCTAACCCTAACAATAACACTAACCCGAACCCTAACCATCACCCTAACCCTAATGCTCAGCCCCATATTCACCCTCACCCTAACCCTAATCCTAAACCTAGCCCTATCCAGAAACCTCAACCTAAACTTCACTCTCACCCTAACCCTAACACTAACCCTAACCCTAAACCTCACCCTAACTCTCCCCTTAACGCTAACTCTAACCATAAACGTCACACTGACCCTCATCCTAACCCTAACCCTAACGCTAAACCTCTCCCTAAACCTCACCCTAACCATAACCCTCACCCCCATCCTCAACCTCACCGTAACTCTAACCCTAACCCTAACAATAACACTAGTCCTAACCCTAACCATAACCATAACCCTCACCCTCAGCCTCACCCTCACCACTAAGTTAACGCTCACCATACCACAAACAATAACCCTAACCCTAACCCTAACCCTAATACACACACCCAAACTCACCCTCAGCCTAACCCTAAACCTAACCCTAAACCTAACCATAACCCTCACTGTAACTCTAACCCTAACCTAACACTAACACTAAACCTAACCCTAATCCTCAGCCTCACCCTCACCCTACCCCAAAACCTAACCCTAACCGTCACCCTAAGCCTAATCCTAAACCTACCCCTAAACCTAACCCTCACACTCACCCTCTACCTACCCCTAATCCTAAACCTAACCCTCACCCTATCCCTAACCCTAAACCTAACACAAACCCTAACCCTAAACCTAACCCTAATCCTCAGCCTCAGCCTCAACTTAAACCAAACCCTAACCCTAACACCCACCCTAACCCTAAACCTAAACCTAACCATAACCATAATCATAACCCTCATTGTAACTCTAACCCTAAACCTAACACTAAACCTAAACCTAACCCTAACCCTAACCCTAACCCTAAACATAGCCCTCACTGTAACTCTAACCCTAACCCTAACCCTAACACTAAACCTAACCCTAA